>NW_017306683.1:740674-752685 GCF_000935625.1 Nanorana parkeri | reverse complement strand
AGGAAGGTGGGGGGGGGGGGGAGTTGCTTGAACCAACACTGAGTATATTACACAAGAGTCTGTGGAGAGCTGAGCAGGCTGCACAGCAAACATCTCAGCGGAGCAGGGTTGCTGCCTAAAAAAGGTATAGGGGCCCATAAAAGGTAAGTGTGCTAAAAAAACATAACGTTCCCGGCGACTTTAAAGCAAAACTGTGCTTAACCCATGCAGGTTTTAACCAATGGTACATGTACCTCTAGGGCCACACCTTTACATAGGTACACCAGGAACCGTTCATAACCCATAGGAATATTTTTACCAGTGAATGAGAATCACTATACTATCATAAACAATTCTGTATGAAACAAAGGTGATTACAGTATAATGTTTAAGTGTCAGCACAATATATTATGCAAGCTCATAATTAGATGTTTAAGAAAACATGGTGCTGTCCAGTGGCCCATTATGGGAGCTGTAGAGAAGATTTCAATAATGAAATATGTGCATTTGAAAACAACACATATCCATTATTGTATTATTGCTGTTGACACTAAGGGGTCTATTCACAAAGCTGCCGAGGGCAGCCGAGTGAATGACCAATCAGAAGTGAAGTGAGCCGAACACTGTTCGGCTATTCACTTCAGGCTGGTACGGCTGATTTCAGCCGTACATCGGCTTGCTTCGTGTGGCTTCGGATCAGCCGAACATGCTCAGCATGTTCGGCTGACCCGAAGTGCAGAAGGAGTTCGACTCAGCCGATCCAACATCTGGATCGGCTGAGCCGAACCTCCGGCAGGCTTCACACTGCTGTTCGGGCTATTCTGAAAGATCCCGAACAGCAGTGAGAGAATAGCCGAATGCCGCCGAGCAGAAAAGAGTGAAAAAAGTATAAAAAAAGTAAATAGAAAACGATTGTGCAGAGCTAGCAGTGACAGCTAGCTCCGCCCAATAGTTTCCTATTGTCCGGCGGCTCTGCTGCTGTAAAAAAAAAAAAGTTAAAAAAATTTAAAAACTCTCCCTGGCGCCCGGGAGCCCCCTGCTCCCAGCCAAGGAGAGAAACACAGCTGTGTCTTTTTTTCTTCATTCTGGCACGAGCGATGTCAGAATAGAGAAAAAAAAAATTCCCATTCAAAAGCATTGAGAGTTTACTATTGGCTATTTCAATTTGCAATAGCCAATAGTAAACTAGCATTGTTCCCGCCCTCTGCTGGTGGACCTGGTGGGGAACTGCAAAAGAGGGCGGGTACAATGCTAGTTTACTATTGGCTATTGCAATAGAAATAGCCAATAGTAATGTCCCAATGCTTTTGAATGGGACTTTTTTTTTTTTTCTATTCTGACATCGCTCCGTGTCAGAATAAAGAAAAAAGACACAGCGGGGTTTTTCTCCTTGGCGGCCGGGAGCAGGAGACTCCCGGGGCGCCAGGGAGAGTCAGATGCTTGGAGATCAGTGTCCCTGGTTAGCAACCAGGGACGCTGATCTCTCTGAAAGTGGCCGGAGCCAGCCGTAAGATCACGGCTGGCTCCGCCCAGCTGTCAGAAGCAGGCTGTCGGCCGGCCAATGGCCGGCCGCTCGGCCAGCTTCGTCTTTCAGCACGGCTCAGCGCTCGACTGAGCCGCTCGGCCGTGATCGGGAGCTGTACGGGCTATTGTGAATAGCCGTACAGCACCCCCTCGGTTCTCCTGAACCGAAGGGGTCCTGGTGCCGAAGCTAGCCGAATGATCGGCCGAAGCTACGGCCAGATCCTTCGGCAGCTTTGTGAATAGACCCCAAAATCTGTACCCAGGTTATCCTTGCCTTGTTACCACCTGAGGCAGATGGGGGGAGTGGGGTCTCTGGTGGTACATGTTCCGGGGGGGGGATGGACCAGCTCTGGCTGGTGATCTGTCCAGCTCACTGACATCACTGGTTGCCAGGGGCTGAGCGGGGCAGTGGCCAGAGCATCCCGCTCAGCCCCTGGCAAGCAGTAATGCCAGTGAGCTGGGCAGGACGCCAGCCAGAGCATTAGCTAGAGCTGGCCCTTAGGTGGCAAGAGCATACCAGGTTGCTAAGAGCTGGGCAAGGAGATGCATATGGCCTTACACATCTCCCTGCCCAGCTCTTAGCAACCTGGGATGCTCTGGCTGGAAAGAGGGTGGCCGGCACGCTGCAAACATTGTGCAGCAGATCTGCCAGCCACCCCCTCCCACATGACCCAAAGGGATGCTGCCTAAGGCAACAGCCTCAGACTGCCTCATTGTAGGGATGGTCCTGCCTGTACCCACTTTATTATTATACAGGATTTATATAGCGCCAACAGTTTGCGCAGCGCTTTACTTTGAGATGTTCAGAGCAGACGTAAAACATATAGGAGGAGATGTCAGAATCTTTGTTGCTAGTCACAGATCTCCCTTTGCTGGCTGTGCAGTAAAGAGAATTTGTGTATCTGTCTTAGCAGTGTAGATTTATTGCCCTCAGACCTACTTGTCATTATGGCCAGCACTGAAATTATCCCCGTGAGAGTAATAGTTTTCCTCAGGCTGTAAAAAAATCCCATACTGTCTGCTCAGCTAATAATTTCCAGCTCTTTGTACTGATGCAAAAAACACCTAGTCTAAAGAAGTTTGTATTAGGGTCATCTTGTCTTGATTTGTATTGTGATTGTAATGTCTTCCCTATATTGTAAAGCGCTGCGCAAACCGTTGGCGCTATATAAATCCTGTATAATAATAGTAATAGAGCAATTGTGTGTGGTAGTACTAACAATGATGTCATAATACAGGTATATAACATGGGGATGGTCATTATTATTGCAACTTTAGCTCTTGGATTTTATTTGTTTGCTTTTTCTTTTTACTGACTTCTACACCACTTCTTTCAGCACTTGCTTGCTGTGGTGGTGGAAGAAGTGGAAGGAATTTTTAAACTCAGGCCCTGAGATCTGAGATGCTAAAAAACCATGGGGAGCAACAGAGGAACTATCAGTTAGCATAAAAATGAATGCTACAAATTCCCTGCACTGCTGCCTCATTCTTCCCTTGAAACCTCTACCCATAGCACTGATCCCTAGTAATGTACTCTGTATGCTGACCTCCCTCCTGCTACCTGTCCTTGATTTAGACAAACTTTATGTTAAGATCAACGACTCTGGGATGGTCACCGGGGGGGGAGGGGGGCATCACAATTATGCTGTGGGCCCCATATTCTGTAGTTATGTCCCTGTTGATGTTATACTGGGATTCAACATATTCAATGCTTCTCCAGATAGAAAAATACTTACATTATTATTTCAATATAAGCAGCTGTCAATAAGATAAGATTCTTCTATGTTTATATCAAGGGTATAGATAAAATGTAGGGCAGCTAATTTTGTATCAAAATGGTAAAAAAAAGGCGGTTGCTGTTTCTTATACTTTAACTTCCTGTCACTGGTTACCACAAAAAAAAAAGCAGTCATTGTTTCCCTGCCTGGGTCGTCCAGATAGAGATTTCGTATAGCTAGAAAAAAGAGAGCATCTGATCACGAGTAAGTCATATACCCGTCTACACAAGACTTATACAGATATGCCACCAACTTCTGTCTTTGAAATCTTACAGGACCAGAAACTTCCTTCCTCATATTGGCTGCTTTGATACTCTTAAGAAAACATTGCCACTTGACCACAGGAGACATCAGCTTCTTATTGGCCAAGTGGATAATCAGGGAGTTACATCCCCCAAACTGTCTGGATTAGTGTTGTAATATACTGTATAAAATAGGATCTACCTTTTAAATACTTTCTTTTGCTGGATCATAACTGAAATGAAGAGACTCTTAAGGTGCCCATAAACTGCACGATTCTCGTACGAGAATCGCGGGAAATCCCGCAATCGTATGAGAATCGTGCAGTGTATGGAAGGCATGCGACCGTTTCTACTGTACGGTCGCACGTCTTCCATCGAACCAGCATGTTTGAAAACCCGCCGGGAATCGTACGATTCTCCGCGAGTTGGTGGCCTGCTGGTTCGACAACTGCCGAACGGGCCGGTGTGCGCACACTGCCCGTTTGCAGTCAGCGTAAGCCGCCCCTCATTACAGTCATCGCAAGCCGGCCCCTCAGGAGGAGTGGCTTGCGATGATCGAGAGTGCGATCTGCCCGTCTAAGATGGGCAGATCGTACATTTTTTTAATCCCTTTACAACCATCGCAAGACTAAGGTCTTGCGATGGTTGTACAGTGTATGGCCACCTTTAAAAAGAAAAATGTTGACAGGCAGCTGCAATGCCTGCTAAGGGAGGAACCACACAGCTGTAAACTATCAACTCCCCTCTTGTGTATGTTCAGCATGTCATTGATAGACTTCTAGCTGCACTTTATAAGTATAGAGATATTGCTGATATTGCTTAACAGTTATCTCTGTTTGCAGAAAAGGAAGGGGATTCTTTACTGATATATGATGATCCTCTTACTGTAGACCTTTTTCTAAGATACTTTCTTAGAAAAAGGTAGAATAAGTTGCAAATAGCAGCGATCGAGATGTTGGATAGTCGAATGGGTGAACATGTTGGGCTGAACCGAAGGGAGCCGAAGGCAGCCGATGTATGGCTGAAATCAGCCGTATTTGGCTGGAGTGATTTGGCTCGGTTATTCACTTGGCTGCCTTTGGCAGATTAGTGAATAACCCCCTTAGTCTATTTGTTAAAGAAAATGCCAACAAGCTCTAACACTCCATGATTACATTATTTAAAGTTATGGTTACCAGTATGGATGAGCTCAGGTTCAAACTGAACCCAGTCCAAATCTGAGCTCCTCCAAAAACAGAAGGAAGCTCCTTCTGCTGCCGTCCAATCTGCACATAAGCAAAGGGGTGGGGTGCAGTGATTTTATACGGCCACATGGCAAAATTTGGTCAATTACATTTATGTAATATGGCCATCCGACTTAGAATTTGAGATCGCAGTCACAAAGTCAGATAGAAGTGACATTTCAGGACCGATCAGCTGTTCCAGGGCAGATCGGCTCTCCTGCACATACCATCTGCGATGCCGATCTGCCCTGGAACAGCTGACAAAGCATTGGAATGCTTCACCTATTGGCGGTCACACATTCCACCGGCGAAAAACTAAGCGAGATTACATTAAAACGTGTGACCACGTCACCTGTCACACATTCTAACGCAGTCACAAACTTTGATAGAACACCGCCATCAGGGGGGTATGGCTGGAACCCATGTGAGGGGTCTGGGCAGCCCTTACATGGGTGTCAGCTGTACCAAGGGCTGGGGAGGGGGGCCCAAAATAAAGTCTTGCACCAGGGCCCTGTAACGAACCGGGACCCGCCTCAAAACGCAAGTATCAGCCGTCCCAGTGGCTGCATTATTGGACTGTCAGTTTTCCAAAACCCTGAACTGCTGATATCAATTAATACTTTGAATACCTCAAATCACCAGCCTGCTCTGTATATACTGCATAACTACTCTTGCAAAAAGAACTGTGTGATACTGCATACAAACTTTATGACTTAATTATAAGTGTTGTACCAAATGCGGTTGCCAGGGGAGAATCACTTAACCTTCACTATTGCATTGAACTAATGAACTGCTGGAGACCTGCTTATGGGGAATTCTGTGTTAATAACCAACCTTTAACCCGTTCAGTCACATCTCAAAACTACCACCATTCCCTCTACGGGCTATACCTTATATAGAGTAGAACTACATCAGTAGGGAGGAGGGGTATGATGTTAAGGATCCCAAACTCTCCATAGCTAAGACTGAGAGAGCCGACTGGCAATCCACAACTGAACAACCTAAAAAACACACACACAATCCTTTGTCCTGTCTACTATTGTACATGTTACACACCTCCGCAGTTGAGATCCTAGTTAATCAGCTCGGTGCATTACAGGTAGGAAAGTAAGGAGGGACCCCAAGTTAAAAATAAAAAAAAGTGCATATGGTTCCCCCCCAAAGTCATACCAGGCCCTTAGGTCTGGTAGGAATTTTAAGGAAGAACCTCACCTCCAAAAATGGGGGTGGGGGAAACACGGGGTCCCCCCTAAAATTCCCAACCAAACCCTTCATCTGATTACAGGCCTGGCAGGGCAGGAAATGGGGGCTGTACATTGGCTGCAGTGAATAGCCGAAGAGACTTCTGCTTCCCTCGGATGGGGTCGGTTATTCATTCAGCTGCCTTCACAGCTGAATGAATAACCCCCTAATTGTTTCAGGACTGTAGTAAAATAATTAATGTGATTAACTTTTGGTATGTTTTATCAAACAACCTGAAATTTCCATAATATGTTGCATTGATAGAGATGTGTAAAGTTTAAGGAAAATTGGTTAACATCTAAGATCTTTTTTGTACATTAAGCCACATTAAGCTCCCCAAAAAACAAGCTTAATGTCACTCACTTGCTTTGTGCGAAACCAAAATCCATCAAACTTCCAGGATTGCTTTGGGAAGCTGAAAACTTAAGTTGTGCAAAGTTTCAAGGCAGCTGATTCAGGTTTTACACACATCATGGTACATGAAGCTCTTTACATTAAGTTAAATGTTTCAGGATTATAAAAAAAATTGTTTAATGTGAATAACTTTTGGTATGTTTTACCAAACTACCTGAAAATGTCAAATTATATCGGCATCAATAGAGTCTTATATTGTGTGAAGTTTGGGGGAAATTGGTTAACATCTAAGTTCCTTTTTGTACGTTAAGCCACATTAAGCTCCCCAATAAACAAGCTTAATGTCACTCATTTTCCTTGTAGGGAACCAAAATCCATGAAACTTCCAGGATAGGTTTGAGAAGCTGAAAACTTAGGATGTGCCAATTTTTTAAGGCAATTGATTGAGGTTTAGGCACTTTATTACACATTAAGCTCTTTTTACATTAAGCTGTTCACATTAAATGTTTTAGGATTATAATAAAATAGTTTAATGTGAATAGATTTTGGTATGTTTTACCAAGTGACCTGCAAAATGTTGGCCTATATAGAGTCTTGTATTGTGGGAAGTTTAGGGGAAATTGGTTAACATCTAAGTTCTTTTTTGAAAACTTAGGTTGTGCAAAGTTTAAAGGCAATTAATTGAGGTTTAGACACTTTATTACACATTAAGATACATTAAGCCATTTTCACATTAAATGTTTTAGGATGTCCCTGTGTATTTAAAATATTATGTATTTTTATGCAATAGTATGAAGGTGCTATCAGACTTCTCACAGGATGACTTGGGTATGTGGTTAGAAGTGCAATACAGAGATAACCCTATGTTTACATTAGACACCATTTTTCCATCCATAGCAAAGTGACACAAAGTTCTTATTCTCAATGTGCGTCATATGTTCCAAGAAACCACATGTAACTATAAAGACGGTGTTTCCAAGAAAAAAATTATGAATTTAGACTTTAGAAAGACTGCTGAGAAATTGGTGGTATTTTTCTTTAATTTGTATTACTTTACTTATACCTAAATTTTTTTCTCGTTTCAGTACTTGTTACCTGGGTGGGATTTCTATTCACTTTAAAAAAACACAGTTACTAAAAAATAGAATTCTTCCTCGGGCTCCCCATAAATAAGCTTATAGAATGACATAGACAACAGTAAAATAAATATTGATATGCAGTAACTGGCAACAAATTTGTCAAAACTAGTTAGTGAAAGAAACTATTTTCCATTGCTATTTTCCTTGAAGATAATCTTTGCATTGGGATAATGTGAACAGGGGAACCCAAGGTTCTCCTTCCTTCTAAAGAAATTTGGTTCATCTACTTGTCATGTAAAGAAATATAATTTGCATGACCATACCTTTTGGTCAGGTTCTATTACAGACAGAACTATTGATGGTCTTTCCTCCATGTAGAATCACAGAGGAGCCCGCCTTTCTCATAGCTCCACGGTTTACTGATATGGTAATTTAACTGTCAGATCTCTATTACACTAAAAGAAAAAGGAAGTGGCTACTAGGTAGGGACTAAAAAAAAATACTCAAAGCTGTGGGTGCCAGAAATAACCATATCCTCCTGCCCAACCTAACAGGGCTGTATCACGGAGCATGATTTTAGATTGTGTTTGTGAAGTATTGCTGTAGCCAATGCCGTTTTTGGGAGAAGCTTCTCTGGTTCATTACCTGGCTGAAGGAAGGGTGTGCGTGACCTAAACATTTTAAAATATTTATGTGTTCCTCACAAAGTGTCTTCCTGTGTCGTGTAAATGGCAGACTTTTATATAACTTGGCAATCATTTGACCATATTGCACCGCATTTGACCATATGCACCTCATCAGAAAGCAGTTCATACCATTATCAGGTCTGCTGATATCAAATATTGGGTTAAAATAATGAATCAGACCATGTTGAATTTTTCATCATTTAGGGGTCTTGATTATGTTCCTTTGTGCCTTGTTCTCAATACAAGCAGATTAGCCACCCTACTCTGGGCACAAGTCGAAGTGTCACACCTCCTACAGCAGACAGAAACGGAAAGTTTGCAGTCAGTATTGCTTTAACGTATGATTCAAATGTGTAGCTATGTATGCTTTGATGAATACTTCCAATTTAAAAAAAATAAATTATGTTCACTTCTGGTCAGGGACTAGTGCTATTCTATTGCAATGCCTTTCATTGCAATATCTCCAGCCCCAGTTTTATCCTATGAGGCTTCTCCTATATTGCTTCTTCTCTGGAGTTTACCTCTGAACTTGAGTTACTGCTCTGTTTCCGTCTCCAGTCATTAAAATTAGCCACCATACAGAAGTGTTATGCAAAGAAACTCACGTCTATTTACTGGGGTTTCTGGTAAAGACTACACCCTTGTAGATATTGTAACTCAATGGAGCCTATACCTACTACTGAGACCTAGACAGAGAGTCCACATTATTCCCCTTACTGGTGTTATTACATATGCACTGGAAATCAATCAGCTGGCCTGAATGGAGATGATTTGTACTGTTTTGAACACCTCTAAACCAGGGGCAGAATTAAGTTTTAAAAGATCACCCATAGAAGGTATGTGAAACCATGAATTTCCATGGTTATAAAATGGAATGGGAGCAATTTTTAAAATGTCCTGGTCTGTAACACACAGCAGAAATTCAATTCTGGTAACAGTACACCCAGGAGTACTCTTCACTAATGTCCCAGCCTTTTGAATGCTTTCATGTCAAAAGCAGAAAATTCCAACAGGTATAACATATATGCGTGTGTGTTGCCAACAACTATTTCTTAGATCCTTTTTTTTCTTTTATAACCTGTTAAATAGGTGTAAAGTGTATATGTTGCTATGGACAATATCTTCACATTCACTTTGTTAGTATAAATTGATAGCGCCCTGTCTGCCAGAATTCTTGGTGGGAGCAGTGATCTTAATAAAGAAGTACAGCTCATATACTTCAATAGTAAACATCTATATCAAAGGTAACACCTGCCCCATCAATGTTTTATCCTGGCTTAAATGACCAATTGTTTTGCCAGGAGAAAATAACCCTCATTGTAACTAGAATCATTTTTCTGTAAACTTAACCCTCATGAGTTTAAAATGTGTTCTTAGGCAGCCTGCTTTTACAGTCTATGGTTTGACCAAATATTTGTATAATTAGCTTCAGGTCGGTAACTTGCTGCACTGGCATAAAATAGCCATGAAAATCTGCCAGGGTTTTTATCAAATCATTTAAAAGAAATGATTTACGGCCTACAAGGGGATGTTTAAAAGATCATATATTAACTTATCCTATCATGCTTTGAAGGTAAACCACTTTGCTGACAGCCTGAGCTACATTTAACTGCTTATTTATTTATACAATATAATTTGTATGTATCGGCCCATTTCAGACTGTATGATATGATTCTAGATTTATTTGAAAAAAAAAAAGTTTAACTGTGAAATTACATTAAAGAAGAACTCCGGGTATTTTTTATTAACCCTTGCCACTGGGGAACCCCCCCCCCCCCCCCCCCCCAGGGCGAAAATCACCTTTGTGTGCGGTGGGTTTTTTTTCCCCCCCCCCCCCGCACTGCAAGGGCTAACTGCTCCTTTGGGTCTTGGGCTGAAAATAACATAACTACGGTTCTGATGAAGGTGGCGTTCCCCAGAAACTCGTTAACCGACCGAGACACAGCAGTGAGGGAAGTCAGGAGACACTGACAGCCATGTGTCTAACGAAAGGGAAACCCCTCTTGAAGGTTCTGCTGTGGCAGCTGATCATATACTAAACTGTGATTGTTCAACGTATTCTTGTGAGTACATTTTAACCATTTGTGTATTCTTTAGTGAATTATACTTCACATGGAGGCGGCGCTCTGTGCTTTATTCTTTTGCATGTGCTGAAAATAACATAATAACATTGTTAAACTCACCTGGTCCTCCAAGCCAGCTTGTTCTTCGACCTGTCGCCGGAGCCTCTCTCTGCACTGCAGCGGTCTAAGGTCCTGTAAATCATCACATTCTATACATATGGACATTCCATTGCTGCAGTGTAAGAGAAGACAAGCTTCAGCCAGCCCGCTTGAAGGATCAGGTGAGTATATCTTTGTTATATTTAGCCCTAGACCAAAACAAGCAGTTAGCCCTTGCAGTGGGTGTGTGGGGAGGGGGGAGAGGGGGGTAGCCCCACTGCAAGTGTTAATTTAAAAAAACTTGTTCTTCTTTAAATCTAAAGCTTAATCTACTTATATTTTCTCATCCCTGGTTTTTCATTAAATAATCTATTTTAGACCCAGTGACATCCTTGCTTGGTCTTTAGGCTTCTCTATGTAATGTAGGCAGAACATGGCTGGTGAGAGGGGATTGTAGGGTGGTATAAATAACTTCTCGAAAGCTTTACAGCACCAGTACTCTACTCCAGAACAACTAAAATCCAGGGATTAAAATGAAGGCCAGGGACATTAAGACTATGGAGGAAAGTACTAGATGATGTTGAATGCCCTTCAACCAGGAAATGGTGTGGGCTCAGACTTGCTGCAGCTTCTTATGAACACTTTGAGAGGCTCACAGCGTGCAATTAAATCAGAGTGAGCATTATAGTACAGCGGAGGATCCATCACAATTGCCCAAGACTGAAGGTAAGGGTGAAGGTAAGCTTTAAGCAAATGCATTGTTTGGATTTATTTCAGAAGAAAGAAATCACTTCTAGTTTCAGCTTGCTTAAAAGAGGAGTAAAGCCAAACTTTTTTTTTTTGGGCTTTACTTTTCTTTTGGGTAACAGAAGTACATTTACATCGCTCCAGGCTCACTCCTTTGATGGACTACAATCTCAGTGCAAATGAGTAAACTAAACGTGAGATTGTAGCCTACACGAGCGAGCTTGGAGCGGTGGCTACTTTACAACACACAGGGACCATGGGGAACAAAAGTAGTCACTCTCCAGAAGGAAGGACAGAGTCGGCACAATCACAGAGATGATTTCAGAATCTACAACTGATACACAAATAAGATACATTTTTGTTCATAGTTAAGGTACTTGACCAAATTTTTAAGGTTTAACTCCTGAGTTTAGTGTCACTTTAAAGCTAGTTTCTCAGACAAGTCTCAGTACTCCCCCTGATTATGCCTTCATATACATTTGACCTTAGAAGACATAATTTGTGTTGAGACATCATTAAAATTAGAGGTACATGGAATTTTGTGACAGAAACGAAAAAAATAAATTGTCAGGCAGAAACCAAAAATTATTTTTTTCTAACCTTTTAAAAAAGGTTTTTAAATATTATAGTTTTATTTTTTTTTGTAAACTTCATTAAATTTATTTTAATATTTCATTTGTATTGTTTATGTTCATTCATAACCTGTGGAGATATTATGTTTATCATGTCCACAATCATGAATGAACAGGAAGTGAAGTAGAGCACTTCCTGTTCATTCATAGTGGGGGACACAGTAAACATGTCCTCAATTATTTACAAAGCTGATCGCTGACTGCTTGTAGCCGCTCTCCATCCTGACTCGCTGTCACATGAGGCTGAGCCGCTGGTGTGGGAGGAGAGCTCGGTCTCTTTTGACAGCTGAGCCTCCCCCACAATGTTGCCTCCTGTGAAAGCTGAAAGCTGTCCCCCCCCCCCCCCCCCCCCCCCCCTCCCCC
>NW_017306683.1:738675-740547 GCF_000935625.1 Nanorana parkeri | reverse complement strand
GCTTCCTGCGAAAGCTTGACGCTCACCCCCCCCCCCCACCACCACCACACTGCTCTCGATCCTGATCTGTCACAGGAGGCTGGGCGGTGCAGGAGGAGAGCTCGGCTTCCTGTGACATCGCCTATGACAGTTCTCTCCTCCCCACCATACTCGGCCTCCTGACTGCTGGGTGCTTTTTGTCAGAGGGGACACAGAGTAGCGCCCAGCGAGCAGAGAAACTATGGATGCACTGCAATTTCGGCTGAAAGATGGTACTTTCGGCATTTTGCCTAAAGTACCATTTTCAGATTATATATTTCGGCTGCCGAAATTTCGGTGCATCCATAATTAACATCTCTTTCCTGGACAAAGATGATGACTCAGGACACAATTATGTAAATCACTGAGCTCAAGTAGTAGCATTTATGCCATCTCACACAGATCAACTGTTACCTAGTTAGCTGTCTGAAATTAACCATGTACAGCGTGGACTAGAAGAGGAAAGAATTAGAAAATGTTTCCTGCAGAAGAATGGTGACATAATTCTCTTAGATTCCTCCTATCGGGCAGACACTGATAGTCCCTGGCTAGGTGAAGTCATTTGGCTGGAGCATAATGACGGTCTTTTCATTTCAAAAGGTACATGTCAGAATTTACTGATGCAGGAAATGTATGTAAACTTTAAAAATGCATGCTTGACAGATCCAGCACGTATGTTTATGAATCGATCTTCATTGATTTTCAGGCCATCACATTGTGCCTGCAGAGTTTACAGCAATCTGATGTACAGTATATGTTGAATATATATGGGAAGGAGACTGTAGCAGCTATGCATGGCAGCCATGAAGCTGTATTATTTACTGGTGGCTCTAGTCCTGGTGGTGAAGGATCAATTGAATTAAATCAGGCAGAGTTCTCTTAAAATCATTGTGTATTAAAGACTAAACTTGACAATGATTAGTCTTAGCCTTGGGAATTTAAATATTCTGTAGGTTGAGGGTGTTATTTTTTGTGTCAAATATCCTCTCCGACAGAGTAGTGTAGAGTAGACAGGGCCTATATGGGAAACTAAGGCAGTTTGTTTTGCAGTGTCAAGTGTTTGGGGTGGCAGCTTTAATCTGGAAAGGAGCAGTCCAATTAACATGTGATACTTTTTCAAGCCTAGTAGAGATTTACTCCTTTAGAAAAAGGGTCAGAATAGATGCATCCCAAAAAACATGGAAGAATTAACACCAGATCTGGATCTTTGATATGGAACAAGGCTTTCTTTAATAGAAAAATACTTAAAATGTAAAACACCTACAATGCGTTTTGTGGTATTAAAGCCACCTCAGTTAGGTTGTATGAAAATCAGACTAGTAGATACAAAGAGTTCCTTTAATCTGACTTTGGACATGTTGAATAAAATACTTTGTACAGGACCCTCATCATCAGATACAGGACTAATCTCAATTTTTTCAATTACGTAGCAATTTTGATTCACTTTTCACTGATCTCTCCTTCTTCAGGAAATACAACTTTGTCAAGGACCCACCCTTACCTTACTAATTAAATGTAGCACCCCCCTGATCCCCAAAGGCATGTGAGGGACCCCAGAGGCAGACTGGGCTAGCATTTCAAGTCAGTGGTATGTCCTTGGCTGGCTGTGGGGTGTGAACGTAAGTGGAGTGCCAGTCGCTTTTAGGTGTTAGACTCCATATCCACTTTCCAGCTATACAGTATAGAGAGCCTTTAAGCTAGAACTGGCATCACTATAATAGAACCTCAGCTGGTTAGTAGACTTCTCCATTGCTCCTCCCAAGAGAGTTACCAGGCTGATGCAAGGATCTAGCTTCAACTCAGCCTATCCTCCCAGCAGTGGCCCTGGCACTCCAGTTTGGGACAGCTCCCCCC
>NW_017306683.1:733823-738586 GCF_000935625.1 Nanorana parkeri | reverse complement strand
CACACAGGACAGCTTCAGGCCCAAATCCAGGCCTCCATTTCCAAACACATGCAGGTCTTCTCTAGGCAGCAGGCTAAGCTACACCAGATAATTTATGCCCTTCCACAGCATACAACACAGTCAACAGCCTACTAGTGGTTGGCCAGGGAGACACAAATATTCAGCATTATTTGTATTATCTTTTCTATTATTTTTTTTGCTCTATTGCCAGGGTCACACCCCAGCAGCAGCAAAAGCAATCAATATCACTGACCTACAGGAAAGCAAATGAGTTCAGCACTATTAATTTGGCTTAGGCACTCTACAGCTAGGGTTGCTACCTGTCCAGGATTCACCCGGACAGTCCGGGTTTTGAATGCTATGTCCGGGTTTCATGGCAGCAGAAACCAGGACACAAAGCGTCAGGCAGACCGGGGCAACCAAAATTAAGATAGGAGCTACTGGCCCTCCTCATTGGCCACAAGGCCAATGAGGTCATTCCTATGCTCTCTTCTTCTCAAGCCATGCTCACAGCGTTAGACTGGCAGTACTGTAAAACAGCAGAGCCCGATTGTCACAGAATAATGTCCCTCTCTCTCTCAAGGAGTGAGTGTGGCTGTGCAGGGGTTATCCTGTGTGAAGTGTGCATAAACAGTATTTTATGGTGTTTATAAATTATTAGCAATACATTTACAACTGTGACAGCAGAGAATACTAAGACTAAAAAAGTGAAATGCAATATTTTACCTTGGCATACAAAACAGTCTAATATGGATCTGTCACATAAATGGTGGAGGACCTTGCGGTGCCTGTCTGCAGCGCTGGCTGCACATCTCCTCCTTCTCCTTCTTGGGGAACCCTACTGCCCACACCCACCTGCACCTGCCCATGAGACCCCGCACAGCCATGGTGAGACCCCACACAGCCTACACAGACCCCCACACAGCCCTGATGAGACCGTACACAGCCCTGGTGAGACCCCGCACAGCCCTGGTGAGACCCCGCACAGCCCTGGTGAGACCCCGCACAGCCCTGGTGAGCACCACAGAGAATGTAGCTTCATATTATTCTGCATTGCAGTATAATGTACATTATGCAGCGTGCTGTATCCAACTTCGACAGGTTGTGCAAAATGCGCAGCCGGATTCCAATAAGATATAGGCACTTGTTATCCACTTTTAATGTACAGAGTGGAAGAAATAGAGCTCTAAGAAGAAAAGGTGGAGCCTAAAGAGTAAAGGGTGAAGTTTACAGATGAAGGGGTGGGTCTTAAACAAGAAGAGGTGGGGCAAATTTATATTGGGGGGTGCCCGAGTTTAGTCTTGCCTAGGGCAGCACAAAAGCAAAATACACCACCACTAGTCAAAGCACAAATATGTGGAACACAGGAATTAGGAACTAATGACCAGTAATGCTCATGTTAAAATAGGCCTCTGGGCACCAAAGGCAATATGCACGTGCATGGCCATTAATGCTCATGGGCAAGTGCATTAGCGAGTACAGTTCTACCAGCAGACCAGGGCCGTAGATCATTTTTTCTCCTCAAATTATGAGACTTTATCTAGCAGTCACACCAAGGTTTGAAAAAATATACCCGCCATATCCTTCCTAAACCAGTCCTTTACCTTGAGCAATACTGATTTTGTTGTTTGACACCATATGGATAAAAACCATGTTTGAAAAAGACTTATAATTGGTACCTACCCACTGCACATTTTCAATGAGTATTTTCAAAACATACATTGTAAAAATATGCAGCAGGCACCATGTAAAAGTCTATTTAAAATGAAAGAAAGTGGGAGGAGTACATTAGTAATGTACTCCTGTAACCTACAGGAGTACATTTACTAATGTACTCCTCTTACCCATTTTCAGCTAATAACGGGCCCCCGAGCGGCGCCCCTGTCAGCAGACAGTGGAGATGCTCGGGATCACGCTGAGAGCTTTAGCGTGACCTCTGCGGAAGCACCGGTATCGTTGTTCGGTATCGACGAGTACCAAAAGCAAAGTATTGGTACTTGTACTTGATACCGAAAAACCGCTATTGGTGCATCCCTATTATTATTGTTTTGTACTTAATTCCCCTGTTCATATGATCCCGTGTGCAATTTATGTTGATTTTCATTGTTTAGTAAAGTGGAAATTGCACATCACCACTGGTCTGATCATTTGCTTGATACCGTTACACAACACTTACACTCACATCACTACACTGTCATTGGATCACAATTGCAATGCTTTTCAGGCTTGAATGCAAATATTACAAAATGCATATTTTTTTATATATTATTAATAATGCATTTCTTTATTTTTGCAAAAGGTGAACTTATCCTTTCACTAACTGCATTCAGCACCAGTATTTTCAATGTCACAGTTGGCGCCAGCAGTTTCCGCATTCCTAACCGCATCTGTTAGTTTGTAGACCCTATACCCTTCACACAAACTGCTTAGTATACACTTATTGGGATTTTTTTTACCAAAAACATTTAGCAGAATACATTTGGCCTAACTATATGAAGAAATTTGATTTGCTTTGATATTTTTTGTAACAGAAAGAAAATATAATTATTTTCATAATTTTTGGTCTTTTTTCATTTATATATAAAATAAAATGAAAAACCCAGCGGCGATCAAATACCACCAAAAGAAAGCTCTTTTGGAGGGCTAAACCTGTGGGGCTCAAGTGGTTAATGTCTGTTGATCCAAAACAAAAACAATTACTCTAGGCAAGCCTGGCTGATAACATAGAGCAGTTGGCTGCATAAAAATGTATCAAATACAATCAATCTCAGCCTCTGCACAAAGGTAAGTTTACTGGCTCTTTATTGCGTAGTGTAGATGTGCCTTTCACAATTACAGAGCCTATAAAATTGATTATAAAATCACTGGACATGTGACAATAATACTGGACATTTTTGCTAACTTATAGGGGTCAAGAGTATTGTTGTCAACCACTGCAGCACTGCTCAAATGCATGTGTTTCAATGTAAAACTCAATGAAAGGCTGGGTTTTATCTGCTTAGCTTGCAATGCAAACACATCCCTATTGAACTTGCTGGGTCCAAAGAAAGCAGCACAAAACAGGACATATACACCCTCAGGACTGTCATCCACACTGCACCATTAAAGTAAATGGGCATCTGGCGACCTGCATTTTATGTGTGCTTCATGACATGAAAAAATCATAAATGCATCTATCTATATAAGCCCTTAATGTATTAACCAGCAATTCTGTATAAAAAGGAGGTGTGAAAGTTCACACCTGGACACAGGTTGTCATTGTGAGCGTCCCTGCAGTCATTACATATTATTAATATTATAAATTCTGCTGGCCTAGGTAACTTAGCTATGCGTTATGCAATTAGGGGACCAGGACACTCTGGGGGGGTGTTTGAACCCCCTATCCCCCCCTTATCTATGCCCCTGCAGCAGACATACGAGCCACCGCAATTCTATGTCATGAGCTATGTCCACACACAGGTCTCTGGGCATGGCTGCATTTCTTGCCTTTCTGTTAGCCATGTGCATGCACAGAACTTTGAACTTGGCCGCATTCTTGATCTTCCTGACAGTATCATTTGAAAAGAAGCTTTAGGGAAGTTTGCTAAAGATGTAGCAATGACCTTTTGGACTGCCTGACGATATAGATAAATTCTGATAAAAAATAAAAATACATAAAATATGATAATAAAAATAATAATAATTATCTTTTATGTCTTAGTGTGCATCTGTATGCCAGAAGTTTGGTAAAAGTTGCACAAAATTTTTTTATTTTCCAACTCAAGGCAATGTCAGAAAGTCTTGTTTTAGTGACACACTGAAACACAGGTGCACAACAAAATAGATCCTCACAACTGCCTTTGACTTTCAGCTGTTAGTCTCCTCCACAAAATCAACCCCCCTTCCTTTCTTATGTACTGCAAAGCTTCATACATTTGTACGCATCTCAACAGACATTCTTGAGCCTTACAACTATGCAGGGCTCTGCTTAATATCAAGTGATCACGACTTCCAATCATTAAGGAATCCCTGAAATCCTGACAGAAGGACTCCACCCTTGGAAGCAGTGGGGTGCAGACAAGGAGAATACACACAGCAATAGCTTTCCATGTATGGGAAGAGCCGCATCTGTGAAAGTGTAATGTTCCACTTATCAGCTCCTGCTCAGACGCACACAGGAAGGCTCTGGCAAGCTACAGGTCAATTTATTTAGACACAGAAGAAAAAAATGAGCTATAAACTGACTTATGTCTCCTGCAGTAGATATAGTAAACTGATTCGCTAGATAACAGTTATTTTATTGTGAAAACTTTTTGTTCAGACTCCTTGTTTAAAAGTACAAGCAAATATAAAAGACATATTTAAAAGGTAATAGTACACAAAGAAAATGTAATACTATATAGGGACATTGGAAGAGTAAAATGGAATAGTATATGCCGGGGAATGTTGGATGGTCCATGTTTTTGGGGGGAGGAAGGTGTTTGTGGCGGTGAGCATTACCAGGGTACAGTGCTGGGTAGTGACGATGCACATCACGGAGTGAGGTGAGGTTGGAGTGGTTGTGGTGCACTTTACCAGGTGGGGGTGACAGAGGTGCATGGTACCTCTGTTGGGCGTCCCGACAAGCTCACTGACTTTACTGGTTCTAGGAGCATCACTGGCAACCAGTAATGTCATGCTGGACAGAGCGTTACAGGTTGGTAAGGGTTGTTCACAACCTGGTACACTCAGGCCAGAAAGGGGGAGGCAGGCACACCTGATACCCGCACCCCCCCCCCCCCCCC
>NW_017306683.1:701656-733799 GCF_000935625.1 Nanorana parkeri | reverse complement strand
CCCCCCCCCCCCCCCCCCGCTTGCCAGTGAACCAAGGAGATGCCTCATTATGTTCACTTCCCCTGCCTTCTCCAAACTCTTCTTCCTTTTGTGAATAACCCCTTTAGTGCCCCCTGTGCTGAGTAAAGTTCCTCTTTAACTACTGCCATAGAAGCTCTAGCATCCACTATAGCTCCCATGGGAAGGCACGTCCTTCTTGTGATCTGCCAGGGCCATCTTTTATCATGCAAAACAGGTAGGGCCTGTAGTACTTTCTGAACTGTAACACTGACTGAAGCTGAGGAATGAAACAACTCCAGCCAAAAATAACAAGATAAAAATGAATAGCCCATTAAAAGATAAAATAACAAACCAATCTATTGCTGCACTATTCGGTTTTAATCCAGAGTATTCCTCTGCAGTAGTTTGTTTCTGTTTCTAGGTGTCCTTAGTTTGAGTCTCACCATCATTCAACCCACTTCCTCCTGGACCAGCCTAAGCCTATGACTAGACAGTGAAAGGAGAAGCAGCACAGTGATGAGCTCATCTCTCTGTCACTTTGTTTTCTTTTTCTATCACGTGCTTCTTGTTAGATCATAAACTGATCAGCTCCTAATACCGCTAGCTTCTCTCACACTCTAGCCCTGCTGTATGTAGACTGCAAGAGGCTAATACTAACTGAGGTTGCAGGTAATGGTGTGGTAATGATAATAGACCTGCATTTATTTGAGTCTTTTATATCTACCTAGAATTAATTTAAAAAAACAAAGTACTTCTATATGTTTTCATTTCTTGATGTAACAGTACCAGGCAACATGATCAGAATGCAGGAGTTACCTGTACCTGGTCTATGGAGACTGTTCCTTTGCAAGTGAACACCCCCTTCCCCACCCACACAAGCCTGGCTGTTTGCTAGCCTGGCACCCAGGCTATGTTAGTTACACCCTTGAATAACAGTGTATAGAACAGATTACATTTTTTTTATCAAGCACCATTTGCCAAGAACTAGTAGAGCACAAAGATGTTGCATGCAACATTGAAGTAAGGAAACTAATTGTGCCAGCATGCAGCTGATACATCATAGGTGTGTCGTGGGGATCTGGATAGAAAACAAGCCCCAAGAAATCAAAGTCAAAACAAACAAATATTGCTTTCAGCAATAACCATAAACAGCAAATAGGTCCTAACAGAAAGTTACCAAGCCTGTCAAACTGTTTGCCAACTTAAAGGTTTAGTTCACCTTTACAACAAAAAAAATCCCAATGCAGTCCAGTGTCCCCATTAAAATAAAAAAAACAGCACAGTTTTTAAATAGAAGCTTCTTTTGAATAGCATACCTGTAGACTGTGCAGCATCTCCTAAGCCTGTAAATAAAACTCCTAGGTAGTCAAAGCCCCACTGGTATGTCGTTTAAAATAAACTTCTATAAAAAAAAAAAGTGCAGTGTTTTCTTTTGCATGGGGAATGCTTGGGAAATGTTTTAGTAAAGGTGACTGACCCTTTAAGGAGGCTGTCAGCATGGCCCTCCTGCTTCCTAGACAGACAGAAGTTGAACCTGGGGCAAATGCAATTTAAAATCATACATCATGCATATTGGGCATTTAATGTCCCTCTGAAATCTTCTCACCCACCACCAACTAGATAGTACCTTGCCCCAAGTACAAGGTGGTCCATCCAAATCTCTAGAATTTTCTGTGGATGTATCCAGTAGTTAAAACATATTGTAAATCTACTCTCCAATATTGAGTATAATATGAGGGAATTTATGGGCACTGTACCCTTCCACATGTCTCCTACATGATCCTGGGGAGTAGGAGAGAAGTGCCTCCCAAGTCTATCCAAATAGGAAATCATGTGTGTCTATTAGTTATCAAAAAGACCATATTGATATAATGGCTTTTTCCTAATCCACTAAAAATTGATGACTTGAAATTCATTTTATTCAAAGCGATGATTTGATATAAGCTAAACACTGCAAAATGTAAAACTGCGTACCAAGTATGTCTTTACAACATGGTCTCAATTAGGAGGTTTTTCACTAAAGAGCTGAAGGATTTAGCCGAACATTCAGCTAATCCTTTGGCTTGCCACGGCTGCAGGAACCCTATACTTTAGTGGAACCAAAGGGCTGCTTTCACACGCTATTCACAATAGCCTGTACAGCAGCCGAAGCACAGAGCCAAGCCGAAACGCATATGCTTTGGCTCAGCACAGCGGAAGACATAATTGAAGCAGGAAGAATGGTCCGCTAAACCAAATCCCCTGGAAGATGTTAAAAAATGGATTTAAAAAAATAAAGGGGATCCCCCTTCCAAAACATAACGGACCCTTTAGATCTGGTAGGAATTTTAAGGGGGACCCTAATGCCCAAAAAACAGAAAACAAAACTGGCCCCCCTTGAAATTCCCAACCAGATCCTTAATTCGAGCACTGGCATAACAGGAAAGGGAGGAAGACTAGCAAGAACCCCCCTCTCCCCCTGCACCATACCAGGCCACATGCCCTTGGCATTGGAGGGTGCTTTTCCAGGGGGAACACCTGAAAGAGCCCCTTGTCTCCATGTCAATGAGGACCAGGGCCTCTTCCCCACATCCCTGGCCCGGTGGTTGTGGGGGTCTGCAGGCAGGGGGGCTTTCTCTTGCCGATAACACTGGCCAAAAAGCAGAAAGTTTAAAGCCGGTTATTAAAAGACCTCAGCACTGAATACTCCACCACCCTACAAAGAAACTTCCTGTTGTCTGGTAAGAAAGAAAGCATATCCACATATTCCCCGTTTTCATATATTTTCAATTACCGTGGATATATGAAAACCAAGGGTGCAATATCGCAGGATGAAACCTGTTGATAACAAATTACAGGAACATCAGGACATTGCATATCAAAATTAGAGAGTGTAACTTTTGAAAGAGCAGAAGACAGGATGTTTAGAGGCAGACATGGCACTCAAGTTTCTGCGGAAGTGGTAACATAACTAAAAGGATACTGTGGTAAGGGCCTGTAAGGAGCTTAAGGGGAGTAAACAAAACATTCCTTCACAGGCTAGGATGGCCAGACAATCCTATGCTGGATTTTCTTTTTCTTTTTTTGTGTGGCGTTCCCTCTTAAAATCCATACCAGACCCTCATTAAGGATAAGGGTCAAGGATAAGCTGCAGCCAGTAGCTTGTAAAAGTCAATGACAGGCTGACAGACACAGCAGCTGTATGGATCCTTCTGCATATCCGACCGTTAATATCCATAAAGGGACTGCGTCCAGGGCCGTTTGCATCGGTCTCTGTGGGGATGTAAAGCTTGGATGTGTGGAAAGATCCATGCAGATGCTGCGTCTGTCAGCCTGTCATTGATTTCTTGCAAGCGCTGGCTGCGGCTGTATGTGACACCTATGACTCCCGGGGCACCTCCCACCCTGCCCAATTTCTATCTGGAGGGCATCCACAATCTACATTTAAAGGAATGTCAACAATGACCAGGAGCTGATCTGATAATCTGCCACAAGATCAATTCTGCCACAAGATCATTCTACCAATTATTTGCTCATCTCAATTCTCATACACAGCCTAAAAGAAATTTCTGCAATTTACAAATAATATATAAAATATAAGGTATTATTGTTAAGAAATATTATAAATGAGATGAAAAAATTGTCATGCAAACATAAAGACACAAATATCCTAGGACTGTCATGGTTTTATACTACATGTTGTTTGATGGGTCCTATCAAATAGTTCAGTGTTAAAGAGGGTACAGATGTCATGTAGAGGTTACATAAGTAATACAAACCTAGCCCTTCTTTTGGTGCAGCATGGCTCCTCTCACTCAGCCACATCATCCATTCACAGATCTTTTAACAGGATCTGTGAATGGAGGAACTACAGGTCCCATCGGCCACCACAGCAGAGGGACTTGTACTTCTCAATGGAACACAAGTCCATTTATTCTTTCTCCCGTCCATGTTACTGACAGACATGGATGACATGGATATGGATGGGAGGAAGAGTCTGCAGGAGCCTGATCATGGTTACAATGCTTTACCAGCACCAAAGCAATGAAGAAGTGTAAATGTATTATTATTATTTTTAAAGTGGAATTTCCTTTTAATCATCCATAGCTTTGGCAGATCCAATGGTTAGGGTGCATCTGCTTGAGCTCTGGATGGTTGAAAAACATCATCTTTATATGTTTTTAATATGGAGTGCATCTTCCTTCTCTCTTGCATTATTTGAGTATAGAGCCCGACTTTTATCAAGCAAATCTATGTACATTCTATTTCTAAACAATAGTTTTTAGCTTGCAAAGTGAATGTATCACACTCCTGTTTCCATGTCAACCGACCCTGCCCAAATACAAAGGATTGGCTTGTAGGGGTCATCCTAGGAATTAGTGATCATCCTTGTGTGGTCCCTTAAGCTTAATGATATCCAGATGGGCATAATGTTAGGACTGTTATTCCTGCACAACCCTGGAAAAAGGCAAGAATGTAAAACAAAGCAAATATAGGAAAAGAGACAATTCTTGTAACTTCTGCTAGGCTACAGTGCGTCCCTCCCTTGGGAAGGGGTGCAAACAAACAGAAAACCTTAAAAGCACTTTCAATTTTGTGGACGTTTGTATTTTCATTTTTTAGTCTCACATTGAATCTCCAACTAAGCAGAAGTAAAACTGTTCATCTACACTCGCTGCATCCACTTGCGTTGTTGATTAAATAACCAAGTCATTGATTGGATGCCTTTCAAGATAGCCATTTATTAATAGTTAAAGGGTCACTTCATCTGATTTGTATCTTTTGCCTTTGCCAAAAACAACTAGTGACATTTACAAATAAAGTTAGGCAAAACTTTCAGAAGCTATGAAATGAAGTTGTTTCTGTTAGGCCCCTTTTAGGTGGGCAGTCCGATCAGGTCCGCCTGTCAGTTTTAAAAAAAAAAAAGAAGTTAAATGAAAAAAAAAAACGTTTTAAAAAATGTTTTTAAAAAAAAGTAAAATACATAAAATATATTTTTAAAGAAAAGAAAACAATAAATAAAAAGTAATAATATTTAAAAAATGACGCATGCCGACCCAACCGCACGCAACAAACTCCTGCCGCATAATGTCAAATCTGACAGATCAGACAAAGAGCAGTGGTTGGAGTATGTTACATACATATAGAATGCATACATACAGTAGTTTTACATAGAGCAGAGGTCCAATGTATGTAATGTACAGGACATTGTACTAAGCGTGATGGTCCAGAGAGTGCAACATACAGCACATTGTACAGAGTGTTGTGGTTCAAATTATATAATGTACATCAAGGCATACAAAGGTCTGAAGTATGCAATGTACACCAAGGTAAACACCAAGGTGTACAGAGTGCAGTGGCCTGGAATATATCATACATTACAATGTAATGAGTGATCCCATACAGTCAGTGAAGAAGTACCCGCTTCTGTCAAAGGAGAAAATGGTCAGTTCATGTTTGCATTAAACTACTATGCTATATGAGTTTTCTTTCTCTTTCTTTGGTTGGTTGACAACTAGTTTTGGGTCAGACTAATAAAAAAGGGGGGCGGGCATAATTAGTGTATACTGGATTTTTGTGTTTTTAACTTGAATATTTGTTTCCTTTTCACTAAATGAAATGGAAACAATTCTTCAAAACCTCAGGTTTGATCACTACAGTGACTCAAAGAGGCCACCCTTCTCATTTATGTCTATTTGAAAAATGCATAGCATCTGAGATGCTCAAATGTGTCGCACATGTGCATATTGTGGTAAAAGATATCCTCGTTGTTGCACTCCTTACTATCCGATCAGTTAATGGGAGGAAACCTGACATGGACTTTCCATCTGAGAAGGTTCCTTCTACAAGGGCACCCCAAATATATATATACTCCCCTAGCAAGCATCACTGGCAATATAACTCCTAGTAATTTGCCAAAGAGATAGAAATATTTATAGCTCAACAATATTGTTTCTTGTTGCTCCTTCTACCAGGGACACTCCCTAACAATTCGAAAGCTTGTCTTTTATATATTTTGTTAGTCCAATAAGAAAGGTATCATTGCACACTGCAATACTGCGTTTTTGTTTCTTTTGACGTCTTGTCTACTGGACTAATACGGCGTACCCATTTATATTGCAATATATCTATCTATCTATCTATCTATCTATCTATCTATCTATCTATCTATCTATCTATCTATCTATCTATATATACCGTGTTTCCCCGAAAGTGCTCCTTGCACTTTTTTATTGAATAAGCCAGTTGCTATGTAGTCTGGTTTCCTAAGAGGTTGACTAAAGCGAAGCCAGAAAAATAATAGCCTGGACTAACAAACTTAGTTCTGCAAGGTCAGGCATAGGTCAGCTAAAGTTGACTTAATTTCAGTATGACCTCTTTTGTCCACACGGGTAAATTGCATTTTAAAGAGTTCCTCCCAAACACTTTCACTTTGTTGGCTCCTAAGAAGCAGCTGTTTTTTATATGGCCGGTAGACTGCATTGATTCCCCATTCCTAGGATTCCTATAAACGGAAATAGAGGCAGCCTCATTAAAATCCAGTGTTTAGTATAGTAACAGCAATCACTTTAACCCCTTCATGACTGAGGCCCTTTTTTCATTTTTTGCACCCATGTTATATTCCACATTTTAGGCCTGAAAATGACGTAAAACCCCCCAACATTATATATTTTCTGAATGCCAAGACCCTATACAATAAAATGGTGGTAGTTGAAAATTTGTATGTTGCGCAATATTAGCGCAACTCCTTATTAAACCCCAAAACTTAGTGACAAATTTAATTAAATGCCCCAAAACACAACAAATTACCAATTTTTTTAATGTAATATAAAAGATGAGGTTACAACGAGTAAAACGATACCCAACATGCCCAGTTTACAGATTGCGTGCGACCGTGAAACGGCGAAAAACTGCAGTACCCCAAAAAGTCAATAAAAGAAGCTTTAAAAGCCCCCACAGGTCATCAATTTAGAGATACCCCAAAATACTGGCCCTAGAATTATTGCTCTCACTCCGGCGTGCGTGGCGATACCCAACATGTGTAGCGCGTTCGTCGTTTTCAGGTAAGTCGCCAGGATCGCTTCTGTTGTAAAGCCGACAGTCGGCTCTACAAGTTTAAACAGACTCCCGGCGGCAAAAGTCGCCGGGAGTCTGTTTAAACAGCCCCGATGCTGGCGACGTACACTGTACATCGTCAGTCACGAAGGGGTTAAAAAGCTTTCGCTCTACATATCAGGTGCATGACCATAAACAAAATTATGTGAATCTCTCTCTCTCTCACTCTCTCTCGCCTTCTCTCTCACTCTCTCTACAGTATAAAGTAACCTTATTAAAATACTAAATTTTGTGCCATGTATTTCAGCTTATATTGGTATGCAGTTTTTTGTTTTCTCCAAACAGAAAACTGTGTGTATGTATCTAAATGTTCAACCTGTGTTTCATCTGTCCACAGGACACTGTTAAAGCAGTGCTGGGATCATCCATTTGGTCTTCAGCAAACTTTAAGAGGGTCATTCACTAAGCTGCCGCAGGCAGCCGAGTGAATAGCCGACTCAAAGTGAAGGGAGCCGAAACATGTTCGGTTATTCACTTCAGCCGTCTATTTTTAGCAGTACATTGGCTGCCTTTGGCTCCCTTCACTTCGTTTCGAGTTCAGACGAACAGCCTCGGCATGTTTGGCTGAACCGAAAGGAAGAACCTGTTCGCCTCAGCCGATCCAACTTCTGGATTGGTTGAGCCGAACGTTCGGCAGTTCACTCGCTGCTGTTCATGCCTATTCTCATAGCGGACGAACAGCAGAGAGTGAAGAGCCGAATGCTACGTGGCAGTCTTAGAGGTAGTGAACTGAATGAAAAATGACATGTAAACAAAAGCAGGTCTGGTAAAAATGTTAGGAGGGACCTAGAGTTAACAAAAACAAAATGCGTGGACTTCCCCCCAAACGTCATGCCAGACCCTTTAGGACAGGTAGGAATTTTAAGGGGGAACCCCAACACATGAAAATGGAAAAAAGAAATGGGGGTCCCCCCTAAAATTTGTTTTCATGACATGACAGTTCATTGACAGTTCACTGTCATGGCATAAAAACAAGTGGGCGGAATAATTGGTGACATCACCAATGGCTCTGCTCATTTGTTTACATTCAGCGGGTGGCAGTTCCTCTGAAGCGGTAGGGTCTGCCAGGATTTTTTAGGGGACCCAACTTTTTGTTTAATTTTTGGGCGTTGGGGTTCCCCCTTTTAAAATTCCCACCAGACCTAAAGGGTTCGGTACGACTTTTGGAGGGAACCCAACATATTTTCTTTAAGTTTGGGGGTTCCTCCTAACATTCCAACCAGACCCAAAGGGTCTGGTATGGTTTGGAAGGGGGAATGAATGCCGGTTTTTTTTTCTATTTGTTTACAATTTGCGGGGAGAACGGTCTGTTTCGGCAGACTGTTCTCTCCACTTCAGCTGTGTCTTTGGCTCAGCCAAGCTGAAGCATATGTGTTCGGCTCAGTTGAGTGTTTCAGCTGCTGTACGGGCTATTGTGAATAGCCCATATAGAAGCCCTTCCCGAAGGTTTCCCGCAGCCGAAGTATTAGCCGTACGCTCGGCATTATCGTTAGGTTTCTAAGTGAATAACCCCCTAAGTTTAACTAAAACCAAAACGTATGTTTTTCCATTTTAGATAGAGGGGAGGATTATAACCCTTGTCAGTATTTTTTGCCATCTGTGCCCCATTGTAGAGATTTTTCTTCACTTCCTGTCCTATGACCACAACAGAAAGTGAGAAGAATTCTCTCCAAAGTGAGGGAAATCCCCTCATAGACAGTTGTCAACAGAACTAGAGTTTCCATTGGAAGATTCCCCTTGTATACCACTTCTCACCAGATCACCAGAATAAATAGAAGGGATGAATCTCCCTAATGGGGACACAGACCCCGTCGGACACCGTAAGACATAGGAGTCTGCGCTGGATCAGAGAGCGACACCTGCGCTGAGGGGACTGTTGGAAACGAGTGGAAGAAAGAAGATGTTCACATCAAGAGGCATCACCTAAGATAAGTACTTAAAGTAGCATTAGGTGGGGGCGGGGGGGATCAGCCTTTAATTTTACTTTATTGTAGAGACTCTTAAACACAGATGTTATCAAGGCCAAGCAATGCCTGCAGATCCTTAGCTGTCCACCTTTGGTTCTTTGTCACCTGTTTGAGAATTGTATACCCTGCCCTTGTACTGACTATTCTTAAAAATCCTTCCAGTCTTATGCTAGCTATATACTCTTGTTCAGCATTGCAGGCTGAAGGAGAGAAATCACTCCATTCCCCCAGCCAAGCTAAACAGCATGGATGGAGGAATGTCCACATGCCTGCTATTGTATTCAGAGAGCAGCCCATTGCTGCTTGATGAACCAACCAAAATTTGCAAAGTGGATGCCTCTGTCAGCACCTCTATGCTCTGCATCCGTCCATCAGCTGATTGAAGGAGTAGGTTATAAAATTCTCAGCCGAACAGAACTGGCAGCCAATCAGCTGGCTGCCACTGTCAGATTACAAAGGAAACAGTGGGTGATCATCCATCAACCCGTGAATACGGGTTGATGGATGAAAATTCAATTTCAAAAATGTTCTGTTTCCTTTTAGATGAGGGTTTTTGGCATATGCCTATTTTTTGTATGTGACTTTTTTTTAATGCAGCATCATATATAGCAACTGCTTAGATTACTGAATTTTGTCTTTATCCTGAAGGTTCACATAATCTTTTCATGAATAATCTTATTTTCTCTATCTATTTCTTAGACTGTTATGTTAATTTACTAGGCAAATAGGCTGATCATTTTGCAAGGGAACTTTCCCTCAGCTTAGTGAATGAGGTGAAGCTCTGCTGACTTCCATTATCCAATCATATGCAAACAGAAATACTGATTTTATTTTCCTTGCATGTAATTAGGTATTCTTTGCAAAGTAACTTTTTTCCACATTTACTAAGTAAATGCGGAGAAAAGTAATATAATAAATGTGGAGAAAAATAATATAAATATTATTGCAAGGTAAAATACGCATCTCCTTATGTAAAAATTGTGGTTGGGGGTTGTTGTGAACTTTATTCATTCAGGTCCAACTAGATTAGAGAGTGTTTTAAACTCCAGTTTATTTATAGTAGCATAGAACTTTATGGCAGAATGTAATGCATGAAATCAGTATAGGTATATCTACATAATGCAAATCCTAGAATGGCCCTGGGTTCTGGATAACAGTGTGTCCCTATATTGTTAATACAACTTTTAGAACTGCTACATAGAAAATTTTCATATACTTTTTCCACAAGCTATATCACCGCTCCCACATGTCCCTCTCACTATGATAGCGCATAGTAAACTCACATCCTCAATGAACACAAATGGATGACTCAGGACCACTCTTCCGTTCACAAACCCAGAATTCCAGACCAATCAGCTACAAGCAAGTGTTGTGCTTCTAGAGGAACACAGAGCACAGCTGGGGCCACATCCCTTTTTTAGCCAGAGATGAAACACAGGAAGGATAGGTGGGGTGGCCAGCTTTGGAGGAATGCCATGGGGCCGGAGTCTTTCCTGGAAAAGCAGAGAATAATCCTATGGAGACATGGAAAGTGTGCAGTTTAACCTTTTCTGTGCTTTCCTCTATGTCCACATCATTTGACATGTTCGATAACTCTCTGCAGGAAGAAGTTATATGAAATGTTTGGTACTGTGGATACTAAGCAGCAAAACATTTTTTAGAGGAGTTGTTTTATTACATAGTTATAAATACCACTATAGGATTGGGCCAGTCATTATTCATTTTTGTGAGATTATTACATTATAAGTGGATATTAAAAAGTTAGTTATTAGTTAAAAAGCATCCAAACATTTAATCCAAATGTATTTTGCTGATTTTTAACTTTCCAAGAGTACACTAAGTGTTGGAACTGTCAGTGACTCCATTGTGAGGAATTCCCCTCAGCTGCCGAAATAAAAAAGGAACAAGAAAAAAATAATGTATTTATTGCTACGCTTTGCACTCACCCTTAAAGCGGACCTTCACCCTCCCCACCTATTTACCTCATTGCCCTCTTCTCTCATAATTGGATTATACCTTTTTCTTAGGGACTTCACCCAGTACTTCTGGGATTCTTGCCTAGGCAAGACTTACATCCTATTTGTCCACGGCCTCCATGGATGCAGACATCACACATGCCAGCTGGCCTCGAGGTGCTGTATGGTGCATGCACCATTGTGCATCATCCGGGAGCCAGCTGTCTCTTCCTGGTTCTTGCAGCCACCGGCTGCAAAAACCCAGCAGATACAGTTGGGTCTTTCATGAGATAAGTCAGTATTGCGTGGCAATGTGGGACTCAGTGCATGGTGGTGGATTGGCGGATTGCAGCAGGACAATGCTAGATTTGTTGGAATGTGTGACTGCGTAATTTTGGGATAGCCCTGCAAACAGGAGCGGAGGATTGGGAGATGCAGTGACCCAGTGGGACCCAGTGTGCGGTGGTGGATTAGCAGATTGCATCTGCCATTCCTCAGCCTCCTGTTCGCGGTGCTATCCTGAAATTACAGTCACACATTCCAACAATTCTAGCATTGTCCTGCTGCAGTGACCCAGTGGGACCCAGTGCATAGTTGTAGATTGGCAGATTGCAGCAGGACAATGCTAAATTTGTTGTTAAGATAGTCACGGAGCTAATGACAAAAAAGAAATAGGCGGAGGGACTACATGACAGGACAAACATGGGGACAGGAAGGAGGGGTCAAGGTCAAGGTTTTTTTCCTCAAAATGGAGGGGGCACTTACCTGATTGGCCGAAGGCAAGGTTTTGCTTCAAAATGGAGGGGGCACTTACCTGATTGGCCGAGTGGTAGGTGGTCTAGGAGGGGCTTCACAGTGGGATGAGAAGGCAGAGCTATCTTCCTGGTCAGTTGGGAATTAGCACACGGCGAGGAATTTCCCGTATATATATATATTTTTGTTTAGAGGTGTGGCCGTGTGTGCATGGACACACACATAATTTAGTTAATTGTTGATTACATTAATCTAATGTTTAGGTATATATATTGGTTTTACGTTATGATATTTCATAATAAAGGGCTGCTACCGTACAACCAGTTATACCAAAAAATGGTGTGGTCTGTTATTTGGGGTTGGAGTTAGTTGGGGGAGGTGGCGTAGCATGGTTTTGGTGCAGAAAGGAACCTATGGCGTGCCCTAGTCATGTGTGATTGTTTAATTTCAGGATAGCCCAGCGAACAGAAGGTGGTGGATTGGCAGATTGCAGCAGGACAATGCTAGATTTGTTGGAATATGTGTAATTTCATGATAACCCTGCAAACTAGGTAAGTGGGGATTAAAAAAAAATAATGGGTCTGCTGTTGCCCCCTAATGACATAAGTGAAGAAGATGGCATTGCGGGACTTAGCGTGCGGCAGGGAAATGGCAGATCGGAGCAGGACAATGCTGGATTCACTGGACGTGTGATTATGTAGTTTTAGGATCAACCAGTAAAGAAAGTAAATGGGGATTAAAAAAAAAAATAACACAGGAGGGAGGGGAAGTAAAGTTCCTCTTTAAGTATTTGTGTAAATATATTGCATGTTCATATCCCAATGACACTGTCACTGAAGGCGGTACAGACTCATGAAATGAAGAGCACACAACGCCCAGTTTAAACATTACAAATCCTAACTGGTTTTTTTTACATCAAAGATTGGCCAGCCTAGTGTAGTCAAAGACAGGTTTCTCTCATATATACGGCAGTCTATGGTGTGAGCACAGCCGGAAACTTGTTTATTTGCAATTGTCAAATATTTGTAGAAACAGATTGTTTAGAAATAAATTCTGTATAATAACACAGAAAGAAAGAAATGTAGTAAATAAGAATACTAAACCACAATGAAAAAAACAAAACAACAATTCTGCTTCTGCTCTCTGTCTGAAGCATCTTCAATAACAGTAGCAATTCTGTTTTCCTCAGACAAGATGCATGCAAGCATTTGACTTCCGGCTGCAGTGAAAACTGTTGACTGAACAGAGTGTATAAACTCCGCGATACACAATGTCCCGGTGTCATGAGATTTGATTACAATAACTACTGTGCGCGCAGCATTTCACTATTTAGATTGCTTGTCAGGAAAGTGATATTCCTTGTCACAGGAAGCAGGTGTTTAAACTTGATGATACATGTGTAAAATGGAGCATAACCTATGCATTGCGACTGAAGAATAAAAAATAGATGTCGGTAAGCTAGCAGTGTCTTTTATCAAATGGCTTGAACGTAATATGCTGGCTGTAAAACATGCCAGAGGCTGGCACTTAAAAAGTAGATGTAAGAGGGGAGTGTCACAGTATTCATATGAGACCTGTAAATTTTTATTGCACACAAAAAAAAGGCCAAGGCGCTTCGGGGGCCCAAAACTCCACCTTTATCAGAGCTTAAAGTGACACTAAACTCAGGAGTAAATCTTAAAAATGCAGTCTAGTACCTTACTCATTAACAAAAATGTACCTCATTTGTGTATCACTCGGCTGTAGATCCTCAAATCATCTCTGAATTCATGCTGGCACTGTCCTTCCTTCTAAAGGGTGACTATTTTTGTTCCCCATGGTCCCTGTGTGTGTTTTAAAGTAGTCACCACTCCAAGCTCACTCCTGTGATGGACTACAAGCTGTCAGGACAATAAAGTCCTGACTGTGGCTCTTACCCCTCGGCACTCCTACCTAAATCTAAAAAAAATAAAAGTTTTGTTTATACTTTACTAAGCTATGCATACTAGTTATACGTTGACGTTCTATATTACAATATAGCATTTACACGTCTTTGAAATCTATTTATCACTGTAATGATCATCCGCAATCTGGGTAAGTTTCCATGAAAATAGACTTGACTTGACTGTCCATTTATGTATGCATTTGTCTTTTGATAAGTGACAACAGAGGCCTGTGTTTTTCAGGAATGATGAGATGCAGAGATCAGGATCAGCCAGTGACAAAGCTTTTTCTGTTATATGCTCAGCAATGGGTTTATTTTGTACCGCTGACCTCACTACTTCCATGACTTGTCAGTCACAGCTGGCTCTAACCCTCAAAATCTATCTCTGTCGCCTTCCTCTCCTAAACTCTAAAATGATCCTTTGCTTTTACAACAGCACAGCTCACCAATTTGGAGAATGTCAAAAGTCTGACCTTCTGAGCTCTTGCTCAGAATAACTACAAGACATATAAGTTTGAGTTTGTCACTGCTCCCACAGAGAGGATGTAAGTCCCAGAAAACTATGACAATGGCAGCTATGCTCCATGGAAAGAATGTTATGAGTGAAGCCACCATTATTGTGGATTTACATATAGTCTGTTGAACCCCATGTGACCTCACTGATTAGTCACTAAACATTATAGAATAACTCCATTTATGTATTGCTATATCATTTAAGAGAACTTTTTAATATATTCATCAATAGTTTTTTTGTTATTTTCACATTTCACCCCAGGGTACAGGCTCCATAACAGCATATGGGTACCAAATACATATTTTATTCTGTGCTGTTAATAGAATTAATGGTAGCTGTCCAGGTACTTCTCTCCCTTCTAATTCTATTAACAACTTTTTTCTAAAGGTGTTGTTTCTTTAACTGATTGGTTAGCTGACCGATCCTTTCTTTATATAATCTTTATTTAACATTTTGTATTGTACAGACAAAACATATATATACATATCCAAACAGACAAACCAGTAAGGAAAAGGCATATATCATGAGTAAAATACCAATACTGCTTAAACTGTATAAAGAAGACTGAATAATAAACTAACTAAATATAATAAAGACAACACTTCTTGTTCTATAATAAAGAATTGAAAATCCACAGCAATGGAAATAGGGGGATCTCCTCTATTCAAATTTCAGTTCTAAGTTTCAGGACCATAGACCATCCCTTTCACCTTAAAAATTCATAGAACTATAATGTATCCATGTATCCCATACACTCCAGAACATATCATGTTTCCCTTTGCAAGTTGCTATCCACTTTTCCGATTCCATAATAAGATTAACCTGCCGGACCGAGTCTGCCCTGGTAGGAAATGTTGGACTCCTCCAAAATCTCGGTATTAACCTTTTCGCTGCATTTAATAAATGAGGCAAAGATGTTGCTTTATATTTAGCCTTTGAGATAGGCATCAAATGCAGAAAAAATGTTCTCTAATGTCCTGCCAAAAAGGCTTAAGCTTCGGACGCTCCAACTATACATGTAGATATGTACCCGGTAAACCACAGTTACTCCAACAAAGAGGAGAAACATTTTGATACATTTCACTAGAGAATATGGAACCCGGTACCACCGGGTAAGCACCTTATAGTTAGTTTCTTGAGCTCTAGAGTCTATAGATGAGAAATATACTCTCGCCAAAATTTGGTCTTTTGTGCATCAGTAAAGGTCTCTCTCATATCTAACCATTCCCTTATGAAATACAAAGAGCATTTCAAGCTTACTTGCAGTAACATTTTATACGTAAGGGAAAGAGAGCGGCCAGGCAGAGACTCAGCGTTATCGTTTTCTATTTACTTTTTTTACCTTTTTTAACTCTTTTTCTGTTCTGCTCGGTCCCTCTGAGGGACCGAGCAGAACAGCCGAGCCAAATGCCGCTCGGCGGCATTCGGCTATTCACTCACTGCTGTTCGGCATCTTTAAGAATTGCCCGAACAGCAGTGAGAAGCCTGCCGGAGGTTCGGCTCAGCCGATCCAGATGTTGGATCGGCTGAATCGAACTCCTTCTGCACTTCGGGTCAGCCAAACATGCTGAGCATGTTCGGCCGACCCAAAGCCACACGAAGCAGGCCGATCTACGGCTGATTTCAGCCGATGTACGGCTGAAATCAGCCGTACCAGCCTGAAGTGAATAGCCGAACAGTGTTCGGCTCACTTCACTTCTGATCGGTCATTCACTCGGCTGCCCTCGGCAGCTTCGTGAATAGACCCCATAGTCTTTTGAAGAAGGTCAATGGCTCAGAGGGCCTAATTAAAAAGGCATGTGTTTGAAAAATATTACTCAGTTGTAAATGACGCCAAGCATCTAAAGGGAATATGCCCCATTTTTTCCATTAGTACATCAAAAAGACATAGGGGAATTTCCTACCATAAATTTACTTAAACAAACATCTCAATCCCTGACCCACGTCATAAAATACGATAACTGTTCACCAGGTGGGAGCCAGGGGAAGCCTCCAATTGGTGCTAAAGAGGATATAATTGGAACCAATTCTCCATTTTTATTTACTATATCCCACACCCTTAAAGTGTGTATAGTAAAAGGCAAAATACTGAAGCCCCTGAAGGCCTAAGCTACATTTCTACCGGCCATATATTTTTTTAGCTTAACCCACAACTTATTTTTATCATGATATTGCCAATCTAATATCCTCTGTAACGCAATAGCCTTATAATAAAGAGAGACGTCATGCAGTCCCAGGCCACCAGTTTGCTTACTGCATCTAAAAATGTCCTATGAGAGCCACAGCTTTCTATTGCTCCAAACAAATCGGCAAAACATACTGCATAGTTGACTAAAAAACAGGGGAGGCAATCTAATCAGTATTGACTGTAAGAAAAATTAAATCCTTGGTAAAACATTCATTTTCAAAATATTTATAGGCCTAACCACGTAAAACGAACGCCCTTTTCACATGGCCAGTGCCCGTTCTGTCTCCGCAGGGAATGCAAGGCGGATACCCTGCTAAGTTGGATCAGAATGAAGACAGATGCCACATGCCACATATGTGACATCCATGTTTCTTCTGATTTTTCCTCTATCTTGAGATGGTGGAAAAACAGACCCATGTAATCACTTTGGGTGGCCAGATATTCAGCAAACGGATGTGTGTCTGACTGTGCCCTATTCTGCCCACATCTGGTCAGATCAGTAAAAGTGGATGTGGATGTCATATTTTGCTTTCGGTCCCAAAAACCTAAATGGACCTGGAGGTGGGTGAATATGAGTCAAAAACAGACTGATGGAATGGCTGTATGAAGGAAGCCCAGGCCTTGTTCACACCAAGTGCAGAGCAGATCTGCAGGAGTTTCTGCACACGCAGTTCTTTTTTTGCCATGTTTTTGATGCATTCCGGGCTGTTTTTTGGTAAAAAATAATTAATTTATGTTTTAGTTTAAAACGGGCTTTCAGTGCATTCCAGGGCCTTTGCATGCATTTTTGATGCGTTTGCATGCATTCTAGAGCAGGTAAAATAGGGCCTGCACAGTTTCTTTACCTGCTCTGGACCTGCTCTGGAACGGAATGCTGCGATGTGAACTGGAGCTAAAAATACCATTGAAATACATTGGACGCAGTTTTGCTCCGGTCTGTAACTGCTCTGCTCTGCTCTGCTCCTGGAACGCGCTTGGTGTGAACAAGGCCTTACACATCTATTGTTACACTGAAGGCTTAAACAAAACAAAAAGTGTATTCCCACTTTCACAGCCAAATTGGGGTAATGCCTATTTTATATGTGTTACATGTTCCCATTCATATAGCCTAACCTGATGAAAAAAATTCTATCCACTTCTACTTCTCTCTAATGTTAGAAGGGGCTGTGAGGGGTTAAAAGACTACAACCCTGGCTTTGCATTCAAAAGTTAATTAAGTTAATGAGAGAAACACAATCCTCAAATTTCAGTCCTAAGTCCTTCTGTAAGGACGGATCACTGTAAAGGTACTCAGAAAAAACTGGAGTCAGTAATGTTGCCTGCTACAACAAAACATCTAAAAGGTAAAAAAATATATATATATTTTTTGTTATGCTGTGTGAATGGGAAAACATAACAAACAAATAGAGAGGTTTTCTAAAATTTGACTTTGAAAGTGGAAAGACACTTTAAACATCTTGTGAATAGATCATTGCTTGGGTAAATCTGGGCCAGTATAGACACAATGCTGTAATTATAAAAGTAGCATATAAATGGCATCTGAAGTATAACATCTGCCTTGCATCACTGGGGGTCCCTGGTTTGAATCTAAATCATGTGAGATAGGGACCTTAGATTGTAAGCTCCTTGAGGGCAGGGACTGATGTGAATGTGCACTATGTAAATGATCGGCACAATATAAATACCTGTAATAAATAAAAAATTAAATAAAAAACGTATGCACTGAGTAATGTTTGTGCAGAGAATCATTTAAGGGGCCAATACATTCCCAACCTTTAAATTATAATGCTAATGTAATTGCAGGAGCACAAACACCCCCACCCTAATGCACAGCTTGCATGTTAAACAATATTTCAAGAAACAATAATTCAAGTTAATTATTCACAAAAGTAAGATGCATATGTTAAAGTGTACCCCTACAGAAAACGTGGGTGGGGAAGGGTTGGAACATCTGTTGAGAGCAATAAAACATGATTGGCGGTTATAGAGGAATGTGAAGTGTCACACAGCTTATCTGATTTTGGTGCATCACATTTCACCTAAAGTATTATGTGACAGCACGTATAGTTCATTAGATGCAGAAAACATGATCTTGACTGTCTTGTGTCATCATCCTCTTGGCACAGTCCTGCACACCTCCATTGCAGCATTTAATGACAATCATTTTCCGAAAAAATATATATTGTGCGACTTCTGTGCAACATGTCGCACTTTGGGATGTTTTACCTTTTGTTGCACCAGCCACATCTCACTCTTCAAACATAGAAAATATATAATGTTGGGGGGTTTTATGTCATTTTCAGGCCTAAAATGTGGAATATAACATGGGTGCAAAAAATGAAAATAGGGCCTCAGTCATGAAGGGGTTAAATCATTATTTGGCATATTCCATATATCAGTGTGGCCTGGTATGTTTGTACTGCTGTCTGGGTTCATTGAAGAGACTTACTGCCTATACCAATGAATACTAGCAGTATAACAGGAAGTGAGGGGTATCTCCCCTCAGTTTTGACTAGAGTCCTACTATAAATCAGTTCCTACATTAATGACTTGAATAGCATATATAAACCAATCCTAGAATTTAAACTTAATGTTATATTAAACTCTCAAAAGTTTTTTTCAATAATGAATCCAGATCATGCAATACATTGCCCAGCAGTATTTCTTTACATTTTTTGCCACAACACTCACAGTATATTTCTGAACAGCTGCTTCCAAGTCTCTCAGCTCAGCCTTCCTGAACCTCCTGTCCAGTACAAGATCAAAAGGGACAGAGCAGACTCCAGCAACTGTTCATCTACATGCTTGGAGAATTGAGGTGGAGACCGGGAGCATGGAAGTGGCTTGCCTTGCTGTGCCTGTATTTTTGTGGAGACACACACAGATTACTAGCACACACAAAGGTGGCTCCACAGAACCTTACAAGGGAAACGAGCCACCCTAAAATCAGATATTAGGGCCAGTGTTCAGGGGACCAGCTGATTCTGCAGGAAACTAAAACATTTAAACATTAAGGAGCATCATCTGTTGTATTGTAAGTGATTTATTCAGCATTTGATTTGGAAAACTATTGGAAAACTATTTCACGGTATGAATATTAATGATAGTAAAGGCAGGCATGGAGCTGTTTGTCATTATCTAATGCCCAGCAGCTTGGATTTGGAACCCCATTGCCTTGTTCTGTGATTTACATGGTACACATGTAACTATGTTCACTATTTGTCTTTTGATCCATTATGCTTTCAGGAATTTCACTTTTTCAATACAAGAGAAAAAAATGTTACTGCTTCTTCTACTGCATTTTTATGTAATGCACAAAAATGTGTGTCAATGCAACATGCCTATTATAATATCAACAGAAAGAACATGTCAGTATTTTGACCCTAAATGTGGGCTGTATATAAAAAATGCATTTAAAATGCAGTTCAGCACGCAGTTAAAAAATGCATGTCAATGTGCTTTAACATGTATCAATGTGCATGGGATTTTTTGTACATTCTTATTTGTGTTGTGGTGTGAACGAGCCCTGAATGATCTTTTGTACAAATAATCTCTTTAAGACTAACGATCATTTGACTCAAAATGACACTATACTTTATCTTATCTGCTGTGTCAGTGGCGTCACAAGGGGAGTGCGTGGGGTGCGGTCCGCCCCAGGGTGACACCATTGCAGGGGTGACACCAAAATGACTAGCAGTCATTTTGGTGTCACCCCCTCTAATAAGTCCGGCACTCGGTCATGGGCCTGGCGGGATGAGGTACGTCCCCTCCTCTCTCTGCCGGCATCCATCACCAAGATGGTTCAATCAGATGATCGCGCTTGCGCGATGACGACCCGTTCTGGAGACCGGGTGACATCCGGCCATTGGGACACCCCTGTGCTGTATCATATGTTTTCAAGAAAACACAGACACAATCTAAAATACTTCTCACTCAGCGAGACTCTGCTGATCACCAGGGATTTCCCTCCCTTTGGAGGGATTTCCTCTCAATTCCTGTTGAGGCTGCAGGACAGAAAGTGAAGGTAAATCTCCCCAATGCGTCACAGATGACCAAAATAGCTGACAGGGGTTATAACCATAAAAAGTTGTACTTTAAAGGAGAACTATGGGGTAAGTGTTTTTCCCCATAGTTCTCCTAAGGGTCATGGGAGGATACAAACTAGAGTCCTCCCGTGACCCAAAGCTCAGTAGCTCGTGGTATACTAAGACCGCCGCAGCCGGGACGGATCCCGACATTACTGTCGAGATCCACCCAGCTGTGTGATTGACAGCTGGCTCAGCCTATCTAGAGGCAGAGTCGGTTGTGCCGCCGCCTCCCCCGTCCGTTCCGACAGTCAGCTCTGGAGGATAGAAGTGGGGAGGGGGAGAATCCTCTTTAAGTGCAGATGTAATAATAATAATAATAATATAATAAAATTATATGTTACCAAAAAATCATCACAGAAAGAATTCAAAAAGTCTCAACATGTCTATACTTTAGCATGCCATGATAATAAAACGGCTAAACCCCATGTAGCATTGATAGAAGTAGAAGCATGCAGTGTTGCCTAAGGTTGATAAGATAAATGTTTCAGTGCTTTCTCAAGGCCACTGAATAACAATGAACGCCAGTGGACCTTAAATAAACATGAATATATTGTGTAATATTTCATGTGTTACATCATACTAGTCCCTGTTGAAAAGAGTTGTTATTCTTTTCCCCTAACAGAATTTGTTCTGCTGTTGGATGAAACATTTCTGACATTCACTTCCTTTTATTTTTCACTCATAATGAATTTTATGTTTCCTCTCTCCCGGACTGACAGTCAAACAAGATGCCATCGCTGAAAAATTTGTAGCTTTGTGGATGAGGTTACATTGACTAGCGCCTCATTTCTTGGGCTCTTCACAATGACAGGCATTTACAAATAGCAAAAAAATGATGGATACAATGCGTGTTAAAGTTCATATTTCATGCTACTTTCTAGGAATAATTTCCATGGCAGCCTTGCTATGTGACAGTTAAACATTATTGTACGTGTAAGTTAGACCCGGAGCAAAAAAAAAAGGCGGAAGGCATACATGACAAGATGAATAGGGGAGACAAGGAACTGTAGTGGGTTAAATAGGAGTTTTACAGTAAGGCAGGGCACTTACTTGATTGGTTGGTGCTCAAAGGTTAGGAGGAGCTTTGGAGAAGGTCTGAGCAGTCGGAGATTGTCGGATGAATTGTAGTGATGAGGATGGACTTGGTTCGAACACAGTTCACCTAAGTTTGTCCAAGTCCACTCAAAACTCTGACCACCACCCTTTCCTCCTGACCCAATCAGTTGTGGGGAGGCGCAAAGGGGCTGGGAATGCCCCTACACAACTGCCCCCATGGATTGGTTTTGAAATGGTGGTGGTCAGAGTTATGAGCGGGCTTGGAGGATCTGGGTTCGCCCAGCCTCATCTCTAATGAAGAAAGAAATTCCCCCTTACCCTGGATTTTTGTTGTAGTTGTTTTGTGGTGTTGTAGCAGTGTTGGCGGTTTGGGGTCTTTGAAGGTAGCTAACTAGGTGCTGGTGGATAATGTTTGGGGACCTGTCTTGGTTTGGTGTCCTCAATTCATGATAGTGAAGGGGAAATTCGAATACTGATGCATCTGTGGTTAATTTGGAGGTTGTCCCTGAGGCAGTGTGGCATGGCTCGGGGCCTAATATATTTAGTGGTTCTGCAGACACAAACAAATCTGTTAATATTGTGACTTCAAAGACCTGCAACCTTTGTCTGTTTTTTATGATGCTGAATTTTTGTATTTTGTTAATTTTACTTTAAAAAAAGGCTGCTGTGGCGATTTAACTCCATGGAAGGAGTTGGGGGGAGTTGTTGGGGTTTTACTGTAATTTGGGGCTCAGATAGAGATTTGTCAAATGACCTGGGGACGCTGACCTGTCATTAAACAATAACAACTAGGCGAAAGCGGTCGGCTCTGCCCAGTTGTTATTCATAGGCCGGGACCTACTAGAAGACTCTAGTAGGTGCCAGCCAATAGGGAACAGCTGGGCAGAGAAAAAAATCTTTATTTTTTTTTAAATTTAATATTAATTTTAAATTTTTTAAAATATTTGTTCAACTTTTTTTTTAAAACTCTTTTCATTGATTTGCTATTCTTCTCAGTACCACGGCGGTACCAAGCAGAATAGCCGAGCAGAATGCCGCTCGGCGGCATTCAGCTATTCACTCACTGCTGTTCAGCCCCTATGTGAATAGGGGTGAACGGCAGCGAGTGAGCTGCGAAGCTTCGGCCGAAGGCAGCCGATGTGCGACTGATTTTAGCCGTTGTACGGCTGAAATCAGCCGTGCTGTAGTGAATAGCCGAAAGTGGCTCGGCTCACTTAACTTCGGCTGGGTTATTCACTCGGCTGCCTTCAGCAGCTTTGTGAATAACCCCCTTAGTCATGAAACCAGTTTCAAATTGGTTAAATCAGTAGTAAACCGCTGTAACATAATGAGGGTCAGGTGAGTAGATCTTCTTTATTCACGCCCATAGAGAATAATTAGCACTTAACGCTTGCAGTGCGAGTGGTAGCCCCACTGCAATGGTTAATTTTTTTTAAACCTGGAATCCTTCTTCAACACTTTGCTCAGCCCCACGCTCTGACTGTATTGTACCTTCACTTCGAAGAAAAGTGCCAAAGCACAAAGCAGAAGTCAAATGAATTTGTAGCTTTGTTTACATTGGTGATTAGGATGCTTTTCTAACACAGTTTTTGTGTATGGTGAATAAGCATATGTATCAGCCATTTGAATGATAGAGTCATTTGCAAACTCCTTATACTTTCAATAGGTAACTGAATGCTGTCATCTTTGAAACGCAGATAAGAAACATTCCCTGAAGGCACCATGACCAATATGTACAACTAGCTGTGTTCATTGTACACATCAGTGATGCTTATCCTGACATAAAGAGACTTTGTGTTGCTTTGTACATACAGTGATGGGAAATCCAACATTTTGTGTTGGCACAGAAAAAGGACATTCCTTTTAGCTGATGTGCATTGTGTCAATGAAGCTGGACTGCAATGTGTTACCTCCCATGAACGCCGAGAACAGACATGAGATCTAAATCTGACCATTTTGTCACTGATTTGTGCATTGCAGACAAATGAGGGTGGCAATGTGTGCAGTACGACTCCCCTGTTCTCTGCCCACAGTATCATTTTCGGCCAAAATGTTTCAGCGGCCGAAATTTCGGTGTATCCCTATTTAGAACGTATCCATCTTTATTAAAACACATGTAAAAATATATAATTATACAAAGATATAATGAAAAACTGCCTGAGAGATTATCTCCACAACCAACTTGGCCTATTACAAAAATAATTATCTCTGTATTGATCTACAGCCTATAAGCATACATATGGTCCATCAATATTACAAGCTGTCAGCAGCATAGCCAAGAGGTGAAGACGGAACAAGTTTCGCAGAAAATCCTGCAATCTATAGCTTCTTCAGGGGGTGCTCAGGTATGTAATGTTGTACAGTGCAAAACATAGGGTAAAAACAGGAGATGTGTATACCAGCTTCTCCAGACAGAACCCATATAGCAGCAGTCGCTTTGCTCTGGTGGATATGGAGGACAACAAGGAGGATTCCAGCATTAGTCTTCATATTAACAAATATAACTGGGACATCCAAAAGCCAACTTGCACCACAAATAAACCCCTGCTGTGAAGCTGCCAAAAACATGCCTGGGCTCTCCTCAAGGTCCTGTGAGTCATCATGTTCATTACAGACATTGGGACGTTGGGGGACATTCTTTGGCCAGAGTGGAGGAGAAGACTTGCTGCTATCAATCGGCAGAGGAACCTGAAGTTCTCCATCAGGTCCTCTGCTGATTGACAGCAGAAGAGCGCGTGTGCAATAGCCAGCTTGCTATTGGCTATTGCATATTGAAATAGCCAGGAGCAATCTAGCTATTTATTCCTATGCTATTTTTTTTTTTTTTAATCTGACAGCGGCAGCTGAAATGCTTTGCAGGCTCAAATAAAAAAATTGTCTTTATTATTGTGTGCGCATTTATTGTTTTGCAAAAGTTGGACTATGAGTTTAAAGGAATTGTCACAATAATGCACAGAGGTTACAAATGTAACAGACTAAGGACTATGGACTTCCTCTTTGATTCAGGGAGAAAGGCATGCATTGTATGCCTGGTGTGGGTATCAATGTGTTTAAATCTGCATGTACATGACAGGATGCCTTGTCATATCTCGCTATTGGTTCATCTGTCTTTCTGTAGCCACAAAGGCAGGTGGGTGTCCTACATGTAGAGATTGAAGCTGACCTGCTTTTACTGGTAAACACAGAAATACGGGAATCTTTATTTATGTATGCAATGACAACCTGGGGCAGTGATATTTGAGTCTGACTTTGACATCACACCTATTTCTCTGTGGTATGCGGCTAGATAAATGACGATCAGTTGTACAGTATATTGCACAGGAATGACTTGTATTGAGTATCAGAACCAAATGTTTGCCAGTTGATAATACAGCACACATTTGTTTGGGAGAATACATTTTGGTATGAAAGTAATAATGGCGCTAGGTTACTGGCTATTACATGATTATATTTATGGAGTAACCCTGTAGGATTGGAATTAGAATGATGGGCTATTTTAGGAGGTTCTGGTTGAGTATTATGGTTAGGTTAAAGCCCCATTCACACTATGCGATTTGAGGTTCCTGCAGCAGGAGCCTATGGATTCCTGTGCAGGAATCCCAAATCTCCTATTTAGATGCAGCCGCTGTACCTGGACAAGGTAATGACTGGGTGACAGCAGCCACATCTGTAAGCGGTAGTTCACATGTAATCATATGTGATACAGTTACATGTGATTTGGAATAGATTATTATTACCATCATTATTATTATTATACAGTATTTACAATATAGGGAAGACATTACAATTACAATGCAATTCAATACAAAATGGTAAGGAGGGCTCATTTTTCCTGGATGCATCTATTATGTCCGGCACTCCGTTTCACATCCAGCCCCTGAGATGCAAACAATTCCACTCCACTTCTCATGTGTGGATGAGGGGAGTTGTTTGTGATCCAGGGACTGGATGTGACATGGAATTCCAGACACTCCTTTCCCTGTATGCGGTTCCATTTCGAGTCCCGGCGGTGCATGGAGATAGGAGTTGGTTTCATGATGTTTAAGAGATCTGAGGAAGAGAAGCCACACAGCACAGTGTTCAACAGGTATATATTGTTGGTATACTCATTACGCTGTTTTGATGAAGTCCCATTTGGGATGAAACGCTTTAAGGGTCACGCGTAACACTACCACAGGAGCAGCGTTATACTATGGGCATAAAGCAGGCCTGAACAACAAGGAGACTTTGGAGAAGGATAGGAACAAAGACTTGGTGCAACGATTTTGATATGATACCTACAGCACATAGTCACACATCGAAAAAATTCCCCCAATCACTCTGTATATTGTATGGGTGAGATCGGTTTATGCAGCACAGTTTTGTGGTCACAACCCAGTCAGATATAAACTTTGAGGTATATAGCGGTTGATGTAGGACAGGCAATCCATGTAGCGGGATGTTGAGTATGCATACATGCCAAGACCCATGGTATTCAGCCGGTTTAAGACTATATATGGTTTACATATTACAGATTGACTATTTTGCATGATTTGAACTTTGGAGTATATGTATGAACTTGGATGTACACAGGACCGATATACCCTAAGGAGTAATCTTGTTACGAGACACAAGTGGATACAAGTTTGTATTGCAAGTGTTACATCTTGGTGCATGTAGAATACTTACAGAGGAAGTTGCTGTTGTATTTCCACCCTGAATGATATGTTGTATTACATTGGGTCTTTTAATTGGAGGATATATTGAATTACAAAATTACAAAAAATAGTTACGCATGTTAGTTTAAAATTATAACTGGTTAAACAGAACAAAAAGTGTATTGTTCCTTCTCGCGTCTAAAATACATACAGTATTAAATAAAACTTTTAAAATTCCATAGTGGTCCAATAGTGATCTTAGCTCCACTTCCCCATTTCCTGCTTAAACATTTCCCAGCAGCAAAGCCCTACTCCATCTTCCATACCCCCCAGCATCACATCTACTATTTCTGGACTCCATGACACCTGCTAATATCCTGCTAAAATGTTGCCATCTTCTTTTCAACCTCCATTATCTCAAATTCCACTTACATAGTCCTCTTGTTTCAGTGTCCTCCCAAACATCTCCAATCTGGCCATACACATACAATAGCAGCCAATTCACTGAAATCAGCTGACATTCTTAAAATGGGTGAGCTTGCCAGCTCGACAAATGTAAGGAAGACAGGTGGAAAATGTTCTGCTAAACAATGATTGCAACCAATTTGCCACAACCAGCAGGTGCTGCCTGCCAGAATTTTGATTCCTAATTTTATTCTATTAGTGTATAGCAAGCTTTAGAGATGAAACAAGTCTTTAAGCTGTTATCACCTAAAAAGGAAAAAAAAATGGCAGAAGTTTCTATTTCTGAAAAGATAGAAATGACAAAAATAGATTCTTTAGTCATAACAAGATCCTGTTTGTGTCATGTCAAGTGACTCTTTTTGAAGCAGTACTCTATAAAAGTTAGATCAATATGAATACAAGATTTACAGCTAATAAGTAGAACAGTACTATGCAATTATATTATGGTAATAGGAAGAAATAGGAACTTTCTAAGTGAAAAGCTGCATTCAAAGAAATCCTGTTGCTAGGATGAAAATATTAAAACAGAAGCACCATGTAAAAGAAGATGTCAAAGGGTATCTATGGTCAAAACTAAAAATCAATATGTATTTCTTTACTGAATTTCCATAAGTTCTATCCCACTCCTAATAACTATATCAATCTAGAGGTTTGCAAACTTGCTTATTGAAGATGCCCATAGGATGTTCTTCCTCAATCCACTGACACTCAGCCCTGTGAATATACACTTCCTTGTGTCACAAGTCAAAGCCTGTCTTCTAAAGTACAACTCAACATCTGAGCAATGTAACATTATTAGTGCTTGCTGGAAGCAATGCATGATGGGATATGTAGGCCTGAGAAATCAAGATTGCATCACATCAAGCAGCAGAGAGAGTGATGCAAAGCACACAGGGAATCCAGGAAGCTGATGAAAGTGATGGGCAGATGGAAGGCAGCACTCGCTATATAACAGGGATTTTTTTAGGTAAGCTTTGATTGCATTATAAAAAACAACTCTAGTATGTATTCCTATTACAGTGCTAAATGTATAACAGGATAGTATATGCTGGGGCTTTTCAACTCCTTTAAATATGTACCTGCCCAGCAAGAAGCAAGCCCAGTCTTTACTCTCTACAAGCGCTGCTGCTATTTGTCACTTCCTTGTGTGTCCTTTCCTGTGCACCGAGGATTCACGGTGTCTTGCAACGATGTATTGACCTACAAGTGACACCAAAGCATGCAGTGATGGGCAAATATGTGGGATGGAGAGGCACCCTCAGTTATGGAAAAAAAGATCTGTAAGACAGTAAGGAGTGGACTTTCTGCCTTTCATTAGTGATGGGCCGAACATACCCGAGTTCATGGACAAAGTTGGAACTCGAATTTCAAACTCAATGAAAGTCTATGGGACCAGAACTCTGAAAATCAAATGTCCCCATTTTGAAGCCTTATAGGCAGTAGCGACTCTAGGAACAATATATAGGTGGGTACATAAGATACCACAGTCAAAATGGGGGGGGGGGCACTAATAATTTTATAGGTCAAGGAAAAGTACAGCACACTGTGACAGAGGGATCCCTCATCACTGCTGTGCGTGAGAGCACTTGCTGCGACCCTGGTAGTTCTGGTACTGACTCCTGTCAACTGTATAGGGACTACAAATCAGGTAAGGGTAAATAATTAATTAAAATAATAATTATTTGTAGCCTAATGTTGTATAAAGTACTGTTGCAGCAATGCAGAATGACACCCGCTATTAGACATGTGCACTGCCAAAAAATTTGTTTAGTTTCGTTTCAGATCTGGCTGTCAGTTTTTCAGGCTGATGTGAATGGAAGTGCAATGTTAGTCTATGGGCAGGTAGATATCAAATGGACCTGCGTCCGTTTACATCCAATTACCTATGGTTCCGCCCCAAAAAAATTGAAAAGAATTCAGTTTTTGTGGACCTAAATATGACAGATTTTAGGTAAAAGGATGTAAACAGATGCACATCTGTGTACATCCGCCTGCCCACAGACCATACATAACTCCGTTACAAGATGGAGGAAAAAACTGAATGTACATGGATATCACAAAATTGACATACGACCTATTCTTCTCCAGTTCCGGATCTGTTCATGGATCCCCTTTAAACGGAACGGCCCCTGCCTGTGTGAAAGGGGCCTAACTGCAGAGTGGGCCTTCTGTGCACTCTTTTACAAAGAAAAGGAAATTTAGGTGCCCATACACTGCACGATTCTCGTACGAGAATCGCGGGAAATCCCACGATCGTACGAGAATCGTGCAGTGTGAATGAAGACGTGCGACCGTTTCTACTGTACGGTCGCACGTCTTTTGTCTTACGATTTTCGGCTGGTTTGAACAGTGCTCAGGAGACAAATGCCGAACGGGCCGGTGTGCGCACAAGTCTTCTCGAGGACATCCCAAAGATTCTCGATGGGGTTAAGATCTGGACTCTGTGGTGGCCAATCCATGTGTGAAAATTACGTTTCGTGCTCCCTGAACCACTCTTCCACAATTTGAGCCCGATGAATCCTGACATTGTCATCCGTGCCATCAGGGAATAAAAAATCCTTTGATGGAAAAACCTAGTCATTCAGGATATTCAGGTAAGCAGCTGACCTCATTTTTTGGGGACATAACGATGCTGAATCTAGACCTGACCAACTGAAGCAACCCCACAACATAACACTGCTCAAAATCCAGGTGGTGACTTTATTTTTCGGGCCAGACAGTGTATGCATAAAAAAATCAAAAAATAAATTTTAAGTAAACAGTAACAGAATTGAAAAAACAGAAAGCAGAAAAAAACGATAATTTTACCTTTGCCTTTCCCCTGTATACTTTCTCATTTCTTTTAAATAACAATCTTGTATTGTTATCAATGTAATACAGTCTGGTCTGCAGAATATTGCAACCTTTCATGTGCACAGATAAAAATAATTGCACGTATTGTGTGTCTTCTTCAGAAAGAATGGGGTTAAGAGATCCCTGATGAGTCAGGAAAGTGTCAGTGGTTTTGTGTAACTTCAACTGGAGGTCATGGTAAAATAGCAGCCTCGTCCTAGACATGCTGGAGGAAACTGATACCTCTATCTGGGTGGCAGATGAGGGTAACTAAATAGGGGAATACAAATACACACCCTGAAATAAATACCTAGCTACTTGATTTCTACTACTTTGTTGCCTTTTAGTAATACACTTTGTACAGCCACCATTCAGACAGTCTCATTCTGTTGATACAAATAATATTGTGCGTGCAGTAAATGATTTATGAAATAATGTTAAGTATAACCCATAAATAAATCCTGGTTAAATAGGAAGCTGCCGGTAGGGCTTTGCTGCTTGACATTTCATTCTTGTATATGCATTGCTTAGTGAAGAAGGATCACATAGTTTCTCCATCATCCAACTGAACTTAGTCATCACATCCACAACAACAAAAACTATTGCTGAAAAGAACAGCATATGCACAATTACACTAAGACCTATAGTGTATGCTGGATTCAAACCCACCATGGAAAATAACTAGGTCTAACAAAAGGTCTAGGTCTATGAAAAATATTTATCTTAGACCCTGTTTTTGGTCCATTTGCCTAGGCATCCCCTAGTCACCTAGCCCCCCTGTAGCGTTCTGGGAAAGCTGAGACTTCAAAATCTTTCAAAAATGTGCTCAACCTCTCTCTCTATTATTATTATTAAACAGTATTTATATAGCACCAACAGTTTGCTCAGCGCTTTACTATATAAGGAAGACATTACAATTACAATACAATTCAAGACAAGATGGTAAGGAGGGCCCTGCCCATGAGGGCTATCAATCTAAAAGGTTCCTTTCTATGTTTACAGTGCTTGGGCACACTCAGCACTCAAGAATTTCTTAACTTGGATAACGGCAGTTCAGTTCTTCTGAAAACAGGTATCACATATGACTATTGATATTTCAGTAGGATCCTGGTTTGTCTACCAAGCACTTTGCTGTTCATGAACTGTCAAACTATTCCACATCGCCATGTTCACAATAAACTATTCCATGCAATGGCAGGTACCCCAAGTCTTGGGGTAAACACAGTTTGTTACCCTTTGCTGTCTGAGGGCATTACACCCTTTAGAAGTTTCTGCCAACACTTGAAGTCTGCCCTCAAATCATTGGTCACCTGGACCAATCAGCAGGTCCATATGCAGAGTTTGGGGCACTTCAGGCTGCCAATATATTGCACTTCACCAAAGAAGGAACTTCTAGGAGTCCTTACACTAATAAGAAATTCCAGTATTAGGCAGCCTCACAAGCCTCATATTTATCTGTGGCAGCCTACTCCACTATATCATGCTGATTGATAACACAGCACACAGAAAACAGAGCTATAAGCTAGCAAAATGGGGAAGAGATTAACAGGTCTATTCACAAAAGGATGAAGAGTTTGGAGAAGGCAGGAGAAGTGAACAATTTAGGCCAAAATAGCTGATTTGAAAAAATTCTGAAATTCAGATCACTTTTCAGTTCAGTAATGTTGTCCTAGATTGTTCCGTTTTCCTGCCTCCTCCAAACTCTTCACCCTTTTGATAATAGCCCTGTAAATCTTCCAACCTAAAATAGGAGAATTGGATATGTTATCCCACAAGTTACATTTATGTAACGAGTCCAACTTCAGCCAAAACGTTTTGTGCAGTTTTGGATTGTGTGGGGGAAGATTACTACCTCTGCCAGGGTTTTTTTTTGCTGTCTTTGACCTTGTTAGAGAGATTTCACCATACTTCCTGTTCCTTTGACATCCTGTGGCATGATACGAAATGCAGTGGCGGACCTAATAACCAAAGGGCCCTGGTGCAAGATTTTATCTTGGGCCCCCCTCCCAAGACAGGGGGGGCGCGGGATCGGATCACACTGGCCCAAGACCCCCCAGCGGTCTCTAATGTTGCAGTAGCATGCTGGACTTACCTGAGACACTGCAGAGCACACCATAGATCCTGCATAGCCCACCTGAGACTCTCTATGGTGGGCTCCGCAGGGTCCCAGGTGGGCTGGCCTGGATCGTGGGGATCCCTTTCCCTGTACCTTCTCCCAACTCTTCTTACCTGCTGCTGCTGGGGCCCGGCCTCCTCCACCCCCTCCCCTGTCACCTCTGCCATGCCGCCCCGGTACAGCTGATACCCATGTAAGAGGCCCCCCTGACGGGTACCGGTCATACCCCCCTGATGGCAGTGTTCTATCAAAGGTTGTGACTATGTCAGAATGTGTGACCGCTGACGTGGTCACACATTTTAACGTAATCCCGCCCAGTTTTTCGGCGGTGGAATGTGTGACCGCCAATAGGTGAAGCATTCCAGCGATTTCCCAGCTGTTCCAGGGCAGATCGGCATCGCAAATCGCATGTGCAGGAGAACCGATCTGTTGCCCTGAAACAGCTGATCGGTCCTGAAATGTCACTGCTCTCCGACTGCGATCTCACATTCCGCCGCACTCACAAAGTCGGATAGAAGTGACATTTCAGGACCGATCAGCTGTTTCAGGGCAG
>NW_017306683.1:677668-701614 GCF_000935625.1 Nanorana parkeri | reverse complement strand
ATATATATATATTGTTTTACATTTTTACCTGCCAAAATAAATGTAATTCTGTTCAGCCAGTTATCTGATTCAGACACCCCTGCTAGACATCATACATGGTCCTGACTCTCATTTTTCCCACTATAGTCGAAGCAATATACCTTTGCCAAGTATTGCTATTCTTTGCTCTGTTCTCCAATCAGCAAGTTTCATTAATTTGTTTCATAGTATTGTAAAAAACAGTAAAGCCTGATTCAGTTTACAGTGCCTCCCCTTCCTCTCCCAGTCTGCATGGGGATCTGCAGGTGATAATATGAGACAACTGTACACTGTACAGATGAAGGTACTATTCAAAAATACATGTAGGCATGAGTAATTATTGCACAACAGGATTCAATTGGGAAATTTTATTTCTGCCTGTAAAATTAGATTTAAATATGATTGGCAGCAGGAGAAATAGAACAGACGTTTTTTTACTTTATCATTATTGATCATTTATTTATCCTTAATGTTAACAATTGTCTGTGTTTGTCAGGCTGGAACATTACTGATAACTCTATTAAGTCGATCTGTATGGTAAGGGTATGCTTAGTATATATGAATGAAGTGGGGAATTAACAAAGCACCAAAATGTGTCATAAGGTGTACTTGTGTTGTGTGCATCCCCTAAACATGTGCAGAAGGCAAGTAGGCTTCAAAATGGGATAGTGCAGCACAGTAGCCATGCCTCTATTCAAATAGAGGTGTGCCCTATTTTTCTGATCAGCATAAATAAGGAAAAGTCATGGCGAGTGCTGGTTCACTTTTACAATGCTTTGCCTGTGCATTAGGAGGTATCACATTGCTCATAAGCACACACCAGTTTCTCTACTTAATAACTCAGCAATGTGTTTCTGCAATGCTTTAAGTGTACTACAGGACATCAGATAGAGTGAAAGGTGTGTATTATACAGATTGACATCATAGCGCTCACATGAATAGGAACAGCATTGTAACAGATCTAGTGGCCAGCACAGGTGCACACAGGGCATTGTGTTGTGGAATGTTTTAATAGAGATGACGGGTGGAAAAGGATTGATATACAGGTGAAACTCGAAAAATTAGAATATCATGCAAAGTTCGTTTATTTCACTAATGCAACTTAAAAGTTGAAACTAATATATGAGATAGACTCATTACATGCAAAGCAAGATAGTTCAAGCCGTGATTTGTCATAATAGTGATGATTATGGCTTACAGCTCATGAAAACCACAAGAACCCCAAATCCACAACCTCAAAAAAGTAGATTATTACATGCAATCAATAAAACAAGGATTGTACATTGAAAAGTACAAGCATGCATATGTACTCAGTACTTGGTTTGGGCCCCTTTTGCAGCAACTACTGCAATTACTTTTGCACGATATTCTAATTATTCGAGTTTCACCTGTATGTTTAGTCTGACAAAAGAAAATTTAGTCTAATAACTTTTAGCTAGCATTGTCTCATAAAATATGCCTTTACATACCCTCTAATCCAACCCGTTGTGAACATCTGTGTCTTCTGACAGCTAAGAAGTCTATCCTGTGTAACTGGATAATACCTGACCCCCTTCCATGGATACCTTCCATTCCCTATTGTTCCGCTTATTGCTGCTGGACAAATTAGACACTAAATTCAATCAAATACATGGAAGTATGAATGTAGAGGAAACTACACAAAACAACTGAGATGTTTTTCCAATATATTTATTATGTCAAGTGTTAGGGAATTAATTGTGTATGTTATTTGTATTTGCGTGTTATGTGAAATTCGAAAAACTAATAAAGAAATATTTTGGATAAATTCAATCAATTACGTACCAACAGATTTTTCGATACTTGGACATCTTTTGTTACACCGGAATTATCGCTATAACAGTTGAAAGACTTGATGTTCATTTTTCGACTATCTAAATGGTATCTTGGAGCGAAACTAACTGGTTCCCTAGGCCCTTTAAATGTCCTTTGACTCATGGTCTCCTTCACCCAAGCGCTTTTCCCATCACCTTAAGGTGTATATAGTTTTCCTGATGCATCCTACGATTACCTTCATAGTGGTGAGGTTGTCTTCTCTCCACTGTACTGTCCCAATGGTCTTTTCAATGGAGACGCTACATGGTTGTAGCGCAATTTCGGTAAAATTACTTTGTTTATTCCTTTATTTTGACTGGTATGTATTACTGTCTGTATTTCTCAGGTACAGTCTGCGTACTGGTATCTGCTACATGGTTCATCCAGATATTTGAACATGTTTGTTTTACCTTATACATAATAAAAACTGACATGCTAAAAAAATAAAAATAGGCCTTTACATAAGGATAAGGATATTTTTTATTGTCAACATTCCAAAAACATTATACAAGAAAGAAACTAAAAATATGTACTTTGGTCCTGGTGATCAATAATAACATCAATATATCAATAATAATAATAATAATAATATGTATATAGTATATTTCAGATATTTTTCCATTGAACCCAAAGTTATAATTGACAAGCTTACTAGAAGGATGTCACTTAACTGTGATTTTTTTTTTAATGTGACATTGAAGAGTGATAAAGCCCAAAATCAAAGTTAAACTTTTTTAGTTCAAAATAGTTTTTTCCTTTTTATTTACTGCATCACAAAGCAGGTGAAACTAATCTGTTTATGTCAATTGTTGGAGTAGAACTGAGTCAAGAATTAGTCACTAGGCATGGTCCGCCGGTTCGATTCGAACAACGGCCGTTTGAGCGTTCGCCGAACTTTATGGGATGTTCGCGGTCTGCTGGACCGCACAACGTCCCATACTGCAAAGAGCCCTCTGAAGCTCTAATTGGTTAAAGACTTGCACCTGACCATGGGTCAGGTGCAAGACTTTGCCCAATCAGGGCTCAGTACTCATTTGGAGCCATGATTGGGCAAAGTCATGATGACTCTGCCCAATCATGTCTCGCCTATCAGATGCTGGCAAGCTACACAATTGGGCGGAGTTAGCTGTCACCGCTAGCTCCGCCCAGTTGTTTATGTTTTGCTGGCATCTGTCAAAATGCCATTAGTCGGTGGGGGGCAGACGGGACGGCATTTTTAAATTTATTATTTCTATTTATTTGTTATTGTTTTATTTTTTATTTCGTCGTCGTGGACAACGCTGGACGCCTTGATTGACCATGAATTACGCCGTGATTTACATGTTTTTTTTTTCAAAAACATGTCTTTTTTTTTTCAATTTAAGGATTTTATCAAAAGTCTGGACTTTTTAATAACTATTTTATTTAACCCTTTAGTGAATGGGTAGGGGTACAAGTACCCCTAACTCATTCACAAGGAAAGGGGGGCGGCATCTGGGTGCCCCCTTAATTAAAGGGGGACCCCGATGCAAATAAGCCCCCTTGCCCGCAGACCCCCAAAACCACCAGGTCAGGTTTGTGGGGATGAGGCCCTTGTCCTCATCGGCACATGGTCACCCTCCCAGTGCCGAGGTCATGTGGCCCGGTGTGGGAGGGAGGGAGGGGGGGCGCTCGCTTACTACCATGGATTACAGTAAGGCACACATTACAGTATTGGTTTATGTTAAAAAATCTGAGGGTTTAATGTCACTTTAAGGGCCTGGTAGGGACTTTAAGAGGGAACCCCACACACTTTTTTTTTCATGGGGTCCCTCCTCACTATTCCTACCAGACCTTAAGGGCCTGGTATGACTTTGAGGGGGAACCCCACACACTTTTTTTACATGGGGTCCGTCCTAAATATTCCTACCAGACTTTAAGGGCCTGGTATGACTTTGAGGGGGAACCCCACACACTTTTTCTTTTTATTCATTTTTTTTTCACACGGGGTCCCTCCTAAATATTCCTACCAGACATTAAGGGTCTGGTATGACTTTTAGGGGGAACCCTATGCTTTTTTTTTTAAATGGTCCCTCCTAATATTTCTACCAGACCTAAAGGGTCTGGTATTGGTTGGGAGGGGGAATTGCACACTTCAAGAGTAAAAAAAAAAAAATTTCATTTTTTATTTTTAGAAATGTCACTTTTGCTGCAGCAGGTTCTATACATCGTACAGATCCGCCACTTCATAGGCGGGTTAAGGGGACCCCCCCAAGCACGATATTTGAAGGAATTTTTCATTGTTATTCTTACCCTTTAAGTGATGTTAAAACCACTGCACCTTTAAAAACAATTTTTTTTTTTTTTCCATTAATTCCTGTCCCCCAGGGCAGTACCCGGATTCCCATACACCTTTTATGGACAATAACTTGCATATAAGCCCTCTTAAAGGGGACAATCGAAAGTTTGACCCCCATTGACTTGCATTAGGTTTGAGTTCGTATTCCAACTTTTCAGCCGTTCTGGTGTTTGAATACGAACCGAACACAGGGGTGTTCGGCCCATCACTATTAGTCACACTTGCACAGAACCTTTGTTTGCAAAGGTATTGCAAATACAAGTGCTGAATAACGTTTTCGGGTTTACATCAGCATTTGAACTGCAAATGTAATTTACAGCATCCCAAACATTTTTTGGGACTTTGGGGTTAATAGCAAAAGAAGTATATACCTTATTCTCAAATTTTTTGTACCTTTTTTCTTTGTTAAGTGCAGTGCATACTGTATGTCCATCTAAACTTAATATGGACATACAGTTGCATTGATGTTCATATGAGCTAAAATGTAGTACGGACCATTTGTATGCAGGATCTTGCTCCCAGCTTCTGCTAGCAAGATCCTGTGTAATCTTCTACATGTGCATGAGCCCTCACAGGTTAGCCTCGTGTTTTGTTCCATACTCCACACTCCTGTGTGTGTCCCACCCCGCTCCTGACTAGTATACAAATTGGTATTGGGTGCTAAAGTGATGGCAGGTGGCGCTGCCAGGATCAGTGGAGGAACAAATTGTCACCAGCACATCGAAGAAATATGTGCAAGATCCATCTTCATTGACCAGTAGGCATCATGTAACAAAAATAGCTGAGTTTTGGGGCGGCCTAGGTTTCCTTCATCAGGCTCAATATGACCAAATCATATTAAGCCTGATGAAGGGATCCTAGGCGGCCCCAAAACTCTGCTATTTTGTGGCATGATGCCTACTGGTCAATGAAGATGGATCTTGCACATATTTTTTCTATATGCTGGTGACAATCGTCCATACTTCACATTGTCGCACTCTGTTCTGTATGTTTTGTACTGCACTCAAGTCCTCTTCCACACGGTGCCTTACATACAGTATGTCACATCTTCCCACTATGCATTGTGAAATGCATTATTTAGTGCATACTGCACCACTCTATGCTCTGCTGAACATTCTATACTTCACACTGGTCTACTGTATACACTGTGTAAATAGTATATACTCTGCCACAGTCTGTTGTCTCCTACCAACTTACTAGACATTAGACTTCACTGATTGTTCCTTCCTGTGCCCAAACAGACACATTTCTATTAACATATTACTAATAAAGTGTAAAATGCTATTTTTTATGTTATAGGTAGAGTAGGTAAAGACTAGAACCTGTCTTAATTTTTTATTCTTGTATGTGTCCTTGCTGAGTAGACTCACCCTCTCTATTCGCCCCAGCGATCATTGTCACTGAGATAGAAAGTGTTGGGAAAATTAAGATTACAGGTATCACCAGGAAAAAGAGGTGCGTATAAATCTTCCATTGGGAACAACTATCTGAGAAGAGATTTCATATCACTTCCTGTTGTGTCTCCAGGATAGGAAATGAGGACAGGATGGGTGTTTCTTAAAGGATCAGCACACCTTTAAACAAAAAAGGAATAAAACCAAGGGAGACGTTATGGGAGAGTAAAATATACTCTTCCCAATGCTTAGAGCTGGTGTGTGACACTGCAGCTGTCACATGCGGGCTCTATAGATCGAGAGCTGAGCAATCACAAACCGCTGTTCACTCAGTTCATGGTTTTCTCCCTGCAGAGAGCAGTCACTGTCAGTCACTACTCCCCACAGGGATTCCCCCCTCCCCTCTTTGCTCCCTCAGCGCTCATTGGGGAGACAGACAGGGAGGGGGCGGGCATAGCTGGCTCTGGCTGTCAATCAGTTAATGTGGTGGATTCCGACAATATTGACAGGATCTTTCCCAGGTGCAGCATGGCTCTGCACTGTCAGCAAATAGTGGACAGTAGCCTGCTAGATGCTGACTTTGGGTCACAGGAGAATATCAGTAAATGTATTCCTTTGACCCAAAGAAGGACTAAAGCAAAAAAAAAACCTTGGCTTTATTTGTCTTTTAAAACTCTTACCAAAATGTATCATCAGTTAGCAACCTGCAGCGTCATTTAAAAAAAATATCTTCTTCCTGCTTTTTGTTTGCCGACCCACTGATGGTGTTTACACAAGATCTTATGCACTGTAAGAGATCCAGCGTGGTTTTTCTTTGGATATATATTGTTATGTAGTTAATAAGATGAGGGTTATCATGCCAGCTCACACTCCGGTTACTGATACCATAGCAATGTATGACCAAGAAAAGGCCCTTTTCCTGAGATTGTGCAGATTACAGACAAGATCTCACTGGGAGGCCCTGGTGATATAGCCTTCCCAGGGGGGCATCGGCGAATCACTGCCTACGTCATCAGTGCCTCAATATACCAGGAAGTAGGTTTAAAGAAATTGTAAGTACCAATTTAACTCTTTTTTTAAAATTCAAAATATAGAATCAACAATATAGCAAGTTAGAAAACTTCGAACAAAGCACTGCGCAAACTGTTGGTACTAGGGATGCACTGATATTTTTCGGTATCGAGTACGAGTACCGATATTTATATTTCAGTACTCGCCAATACTGATACTGGTACTTCCGCTAGCATGGAGCTGTCTTGTCGGGCAATCAGGTAATGACACAGCTTTTTGATTGCCGGGAAGCTGGCTCCATGCTGTCTGGCCGGCTCCATGCTGATTGGCTGGGAAGCCGGCTTCTCAGCCAATCAGCATCGAGCTGGCTTCCCAGCCAATCAAGAAGCCAGGAAGCAGGTCATTACCCACCGCCCGGCTTCCTGATTGGTCGGGAAGCCAACTCCATGCTGTTTGGCTGGATCGATGCTGATTGGCTGGGAAGCTGGCTTCACAGCCAATCAGCATCAAGCTGGCCAATCAGGAAGCCAAGAGGCAAGTCATTATTTGCCGCCTGGCTTCTTGATTGTCCAGGAAGCTGGCTCCATATTCCCTCACAGCACTGGACGTTCCAGTATTGAGGAAGGTATTGGAGCATTTGGGTGAGTATCGGTACTTGCCCAAATACTCGGTTTCGGTGCATGCCTAGTTGGCACTCAATATAAATCCTGTATTTTAATAATAATAATAATAATGATAATATCATAAAACAATGACTCTTCCCTCTTAAAACATCACTTAATACATATTATGTTATTAAAACTCTACTATTTGTTAAAATTGAAATTTCTGCAAAAACTTACACCAGTGCTTAGACTTAAACTTCCAATTACATATTTGGGTTCTCACACACATATAAATAGAACTGAAATATAATTTAAAAGGGCTAATGTCTCTGTACATCCATGACCTGAGGAGAGTTCCTTTTTACCCACTTGATTATTATCATTTTCAAGGCCATCCCATTAAGTTCTGACTTCTAAGTTCTGAGTCCAGCCAAATGCCATAGTGGGAATTTGCTAATTACTCCATCCTTCTTAATATTGTTTTTCAAAGCTGGATTAATATTGAACCAGGTATTTATTTATTTTTTTCCCCCAGATCTGTCTCTAAGAAAAAGGAAATTCATCTGTCAAACCAAACTTCTTCTTTTTATTGAAGGGAAGCAACTCTCCATTACTCTCTAAAACCAATTCAATCTTTGGAAAACCCCTATCCTTCCAATCTTGAAACACCCTATAATTTATACCTGGCTCAAACCTAGAGTTTCCTCTTAATGGAATATAGTTAGAGTGTTTGAAACAGAAATGAATTCTTCCCCAAAAATATTCCTAGGTGTATCCCCAAAATAAAAAGATATTTTCAGATGGCCTGGTATTTCCCTTTTTTCCAGCATACAGCAGAAGAACCACTGCCAGGCCCTTAGTGAGTTGTTCCTCTAACTCCATTTCTCCAAAAACACTGACAGACACACACAACCACACACACAATCTCACACACTCACTGACATTCTCACACACCCATACACTCCCAAAAATTTTATTTTGTTTTCAAAAATCCACCCAGTCTTCCTACCTTATGAGAACTGGAGTGAGTTCCAGTGCAGGCTGCTGTGCTGTGACGGAGCTCATCCATATGTGCATCCACTTGTACAGCTATCTTGCACACCCTGTAGAGGTGCCAGGAGCAAGAATGGGACATCGCTCCGATCCGGGCACCTCTACAGGACAGCAAAGGAGCTGTAAGCAATGCACTTATGGATGGAACTCCTTTGTGGCCATAGCCCACCCCACCTTAAGCTCACACTCGGTACCGGGCAGCATCTTTTGAATGGCTGCTCGGGCACGAGAACTGACAGTGCTGCGCTAGGGGGAGGCTGAGGAGCCTCTCACCTGGAAAAGTGGAAGGCACATGGCGACCCACTGGACACTAGGCCGCGACCCACTTTTGGATCACAAACCACCAGTTGATAACCAAGGCTTTAAATGGTACATTTTCCCCACTTCCCTAGAAAAGCCCAGATAATGGAGCTTTTCTGAGCAGTCCCTTTCTCTAAGAGGGACTTTCTGCTTCCAAGTCAGCCACATGTATTCCAACTTCTCTAGATTGATATAGTAGCTATCAAACAGTCCAAACTTCTGAATTAAAGTCAACATCTTTGGCATGTGTGTTTCCAGGCCAAGGATGTGCAGAAGAATGTCATGCGTGAGAGGACAATTTTAAGGGAGAACTATTAGATGAGTGATTTTCATTCACCTCATAGTTCTAGCCGACCTGTGACAATGAGACTGTCACAGGTCGGCTCAGTAGATCGGGAGGTGAGCGAACATATACCGGCGTTCGCTCACCTCTCGATCGTGTCACGGCTCTCTGCCATGACAGGGGAGGGGCTGGATTCCCCCCTCCACCGCTCCGATCCGCCAGCGCTGACTGGCGGATCGGACGGGGGAGGGGGCGGGTACAGCTGGCTCTGCAGTATGAAGAGGACCTTGTTCTAAGAAACATCGCTGGAACGGGGATAAAGGTAAGCATAGGATTAGTTGTCCTGTAAGATTACCCTGTGTGTATATTACCTCCTTATATATCTAAAGCCGAATGTTAATTTAGTTTTGGAAAGAGAAGAGTAATCAACCTTGTAAGGTTTTTATTGCAGTGTCTGTGCTAGGGAGTATTACTCGGATGAGTACTGTCACTGGGACAGAAAGTGAGAGAAAATCCAACATTTATTAGATGTCACCAAAACAGGAACAGAGAGGAAATCTCACAATGGGGTCGCTTGTTGTGGTGATGAAAGCCTACATACAGGATAGTTGTGCTATTTATCGTGATGGGAAAGTTAAGGGAGGGGCATGGGGGTAAGGGAATATTAAGAGCTTATTATAATTATTATACAAGATTTATATAGTTTCAACAATTTGTGCTGGACCTCAGTTTTGGAATAACTGAGTTTTAGGAAGTGGTGTGACACCTATACTGATGTCAGTTACTAAATTAGAGATGTGCAAGAAGACTTTTTTTTTACAGGATTTTGCACACTAACGCGGGTTTTCCCCCTGCGTAGAGATGTACAGGCGTCCAATGAGAAGCGGAAACAGCCATGACCTAAGTTCCTGTATTTGAGGAGAATGTTTCTTAGAAGATGGTGTTGCTTTGTCAGGTATGGATCCCTCCACTCCGCAACCGTGGTCACAACTATGCTCCATATTTGTGCACCAATGGTCCACCAGGCACTCCTGCAAATGCCGTTGCTCCTATAATTTGCATGCCTCTGATCACAGAGGCAGACATGGGCCTGGACCAGTCTAATTAAGTCTTCACGTCTAGACATGTGGTTCAGTGATGAGTACTCCATCTTGATCCCAGTTTGCTGTGTGACAGGGGGAGGTCCTCTCTCCATGCTGTGTAAACCGCATGGTTATTGCTAATAAAAACGTGCAAAAACGCACGTGCACATGTACGCATGTGATTTCATTACAAGTCTATGGGACTGAAACCGTGCAGGATCCGGCTCAAAATAGCTCCTGCATCTTTTCGAGGGAAGGGAATTTTTCTACGCGTGACGCAACGCTAAAGCATGAACAATTGCCGTTGGCTTGAATGGAAATGTGTGTTTTGCGCATTTTCACATGCATAGACCTGCGTATAAAACCGCTCAGGTGTGAAACAGACCTAAAGGGGTGAGCTGAGGAGTCTTGCTCGAGCAGAGTAAACCTTTCCGGGATCGGCCGCGGTCAGAGTAAAAAAAACAAAAAAACAGACAGCATGGGAATGAATAGCTAGGCTGCTATTGGCTATTTCAATTTGCAATAGCCAAAAGCAGGCTGGCAGGCTGGACCTGAAATACCCATTCAGGTCCTCCTCTGCTGATTGACAGCAGCAGTGGGCGGGTGCAATAGCCAGCCTGCTATAGGCTATTGCAGTTTGAAATGGCCAATAACATCTTAGCTATTCATTCTCCTGCTCGCTGTTGTTTTTTTTAAATTTTATTCGGACGGAGGCGGAAACAACAGATAGCAGTGGAATAGCATTAGCTCTCTTATCCCTCCTCTCCCCCGCAGAAATGAGAAGAGCACCTCCCTGAAATTAGTTTTTTTCAGGTTGGGATGTCTGGGTTTTTCTTACATAAACTCCATTCGTTTCCAAATTTGTATCTGAAAGTCAAACAAAATGTGTCAAGTCTGTGATGGCATTATGGAATGTTCTAAAGAGATGTGTTGTATGAAGGCTGATACTGATAGCGTATGGCCGAGGAGTGTATGTTGAGAGGATCGTCCCTTTAAATTCAATGACAGCCGGCATGTACAGCCCCAGCTCCTGTATCTGGAGACACGCAAGGAAATCTCTCATCACTCATTCCTTCTCCAGATGCCAGTGACGTCTCTTTATTTCTAACGGTTTCCACAAAGCCTCGCCTTTGATTGGCTGCCGCTGAGGATCGCGGAGGTCGCGCGCACGCTGCACGGAAAGCCCCGCCCCTCTCACCGTGAGTGGAAGACGGCGGCGCGCATTAGCTAGGCGGGTTCCCAGAGCGTGAGGCAATTCTAGCGGTAGTAGTGTGCCCTGTCGGGAGACGGGGCTGCGAGTGCCCAGTGGGAGTTTGGCTTTGCCGGGGGATCCGGCTACAGGTGCTGGCGGTTGGAAAAAAACAAGACTGTTGGTAAGTAACATGAGTGTGCGGGTGTGGACGGTCCGCTTCAAAGGGCAGGGGAGTACGAGGGAGTCGGTGCGAGTGGTGAGCAGGAAATGCCGGGGATGCGGCCCTGGTGAATGTTAGGCCCCGGCAGCTCTGCTTTGGGTGGAGAGGGCGGAAGGGACATAGCCTGTCACAGTGACTTCCTCCAGGCGGGTGTTCTGTGTGTGTACACTACATGTCACACGGCCAAAGGGGAATCTCCCTGGCTGCTTACTACATGGCTGCTCATCAAAACGCTTCCTTCTCAGATTCTATGCATGTTTTGTCCGCAGAGCTTATAGTCTAATCTTGTTACAGCAGTAAGTATGCAGAGGAAGGGCATGATGGCTTTCAAAAAGTTCTGCTTTAGTTTACATCACATATGGAACTTGATCAGCTCAGTGTTCCAAACTTATTTATATAGAGTATAAGGCACAGATTGCCATCGCATTGGTGGATGGTCTTTTAAGGACTCATTTGCCTCAGCCAGTGTGCAGATTGCACTGGGAGGGACGATGTTGGTCCACCAATCTGGGTGTGTTGCACTGTTTACTTTTTTTTCCTACATTGGTCTTTTGCTGCGTTTGTGTTGCAACACACTGCGCTAAAAAAGACAGCATGCAGTATTCTCAGCGGATACCAACGCAATGCTGTGAACTGATCTCATTGAAAACAAGGCTTTTAGTCTTATCTATGGGATTGAGGTTCTGCAGGGCAAGGCTGCCAGCACAGTTCCCACAAGTTTGGTGTGAATGAGCCCTAAAAACACAATTCTAGACCCCCAAAAATTAAAGTCTGCATTGTAAAAAAATAAGTTAAAGAGTAAGTTGACCCTTTCAATGAAAAAAAAACATAATTTTTTTCTACTTGCTGTGGATACCTGTGTTGTGACAATATACTTTGAAGCCCAGTGGCTCCTACATGGTCTTCTCCAGCACGGCTGTCCTGGTACACATCCCGCAACACCGCCATTTTTTTATTTTTATGTCACATGGAGCTGGTCGTCTCTCCTGGGTTCCTGTAGCCGACATCCCAATGACATCGCACCAGATCACATGCATGTTTAGACAGAGATCTGGCGCTGTGTTCATATTGTTCTGTGAGTTGAGGATCACAGTGACGCCTAGGATACATATGTTGCATGTCCCAGGAGGAATTATCTCTCTCGTTCATAGAACGGAGAAAGTATATAGATGTTTAATACCGGTATTTATATAGCGCTGACAATTTACGCAGCACTTTACATCAGTCCCTGCCTTTGAGGGGCTTACAATCTTAGGTCCCTATCTCGTATGCATACATACAAGGGTCAAGTTAGACAGGAGCCAATTAACCTTCCAGCATGTCTTTGGCGTGTGGGAGGGAACCGGAGTTCCCCGGGGGAAACCCATGCAAGCACATGCAGAACATGCAAGCTCCTTGCAGATAGTGTGTCAGTGCGGTAAGGCAAAAGCACTAACCACTATGCCCTCCTTGACTTGGGTATGTGCAAGGTCTGTCACTCCTGTTTACTTCCACCATTCTATAAATAAGGGAAATTGTGCCTTCTGGAATATGTGAAGGTTCGCTTTAAGTTTCATGAGGTGTATGCTACTTTAAACTAACACTAAACTCAGGAGTTAAATCTTAAGAATGTATTCAAGTAACCTATTAGGAAAAATGTATCTTATTTGTCACTCGGCTGTAGATCCTCAAATCATCTTTGAATTGGTGCTGACACTGTCCTTCCTTCTGAAGGGTGAGTACTTTTATTCCTCGTGGTCCCTGTGTGTGTTTATAAAGTAGCCACCGCTCCATGTTCCTTTCCTTGATAGACTACAATCTAACGTTTAATTAGCTAGTCCATCATGGAAAGGAACTTGGAGCGGTGGCTACTTTACAACACATGTAGGGACCATGGGGAACAAAAGTACTTGCCCTTCAGAGGTAAGGACAGTGTCAGCACTAGGGATACACAGATGCCAACACCGATTTATTTAAGCGAGTTCTCGTAGTCGCCCAAATGCTCCGATACCTTCCCCGATATGGACATTTCAGCCAGAGGAAGATTTCCTCTGACTAGCTGTGCCACAGGGGAACATGGAGCCGGCTTCCCAGCCAATCAGCATAGTCGGCTTTCCGGCCAATCAGCTAGCTGGGAGCGCGGGTCATTACTCTTCCCCCCGGCTTCCTGATTGGCTGGGAAGCCGGTTGATCGGCCAATCACAATCGTACCCGCCAAACATGGAGTCAGAATCCCGGGCAATCAGGAAACCAGGCAGCATGACATTACCTGCCGCCCGGCTTTTTGATTGCCCAGTAAGCTGGCTCCATGCCAGCGGAAGCACTCATATTAGTACTCGGTATCGGTGAGTACTAAAAGCAAAATATCAGTACTCTATACCGAATATCTATTAACTCCTGAGTTTAGTGTCACTTTAAGTATCGCTATTACACATTTATTCAGACCAAATAGTAGAGCTCTTGCTATACTTCCAGCACTTCAGCTCTCGTACATTGAAGCTGAACTGTCATTTGTTTGTCCTTTCTCTCCCTTTGCCCATTTACAGAATGCTTTGCATTCTGTCAACCATTCACATAACAAAGCGTCCTGTGAATGGGCAAAGGGAGATGAGGTGATGGATAAATGACAGTGTGGCTTCAGTGTATGAGAAGCACAGCTCTTACAGTCACATTGCCGGAAGTAAAGCAAGAGCTCTACTTCCTGGCATGAACGGAGTGTCAGTTTGAAAGAAAGAACAGTGATACTATACGTTACATACACCTTATGTAACATAACTTCTTTTAAACTGCAGAAAAAAATTCTGGTGTCCTAATTACCTGATTCTGGAAAAATCCTGTTTTATTATAATCTCTGAAATGGGTTCCTTTAGCCTAGAAAAAGCTGATTTATATAATTTGCTGATGGATCACTTTCTAAAGAAGGCCAAATTTCTGTTTTTAAAAGCTATCCTACCACCACATCCTGCCTATAGTACACATACTTCTAGTAGTGCTTCTTGCAGAAAGTGGACACTTTGGCAGTATTGGAGTCCCAAGCTCCATCCACAAATCATGCACACTAAAATGTTGTGTTTTAACATGCAGACTATTATCTGTTCTGTGGATCAGTGCCTTGTGGTGTTTCATTGCAAGAACAGTTTACTTTTTCCCAAACTTTATCAGTGACATTTCATTCACTTCTTACTGCTTGGTGCGGTGATAGGCAGTGACATCTGGTGAGCACAGATGCATTGTTGGGAAAAATGCAGCAGATTTGTGTTTTTCTGCAGTGCATTGCAACACACCTGAAGGGAACGTTACAGTGTGAGGGCACGTAGAAAACAATTGTTATGTATGTGACTTTGAGGTGGCTGGTGTTTATCCGGTGGGAGAAATGTCAGCCATTGTATATAGTGTGAAGGTACACTCAAACTTCTGGAGGACTTGCAGCCTCCCCTACATTATCACAGTATTTCTACTGCAAGTCCAGCATTCTTCCTAGATCGCTACTGCTGTCACTGTTTACTATGCAGAACATGCAGCTGATTTTCCCTGCCGAACTTGGGAGATTTTTGTACGTGCCACAGAAATATTGTGATGACGCAGGGGTGCTGTTGCAGTCAGTTTGGAATTTTGACACCACAACACTCCTGGAAGTGTGAGTTTTCTGTCAGAATAGCATTGCTGATATTTCTTGAGTCAAGGTGAGATTCCTATAGCAGAGTGTGCTAATGTAAGTGCGTGTACTACAGATTGTCTAAATGTGTTTTGTTGAGAGTAATATGTGGCGACGGTCCCTTTTAAGAATTACATTATTTGTCATCTTTGTCCTACTGTCCATATTTTCCATTACTCCTCCTAAGCTTTTTGGTGGTGTGTCAGCAAGGCTGAATTGTGACGTTTGGCTGAAGGTTCTGTTTAGTATCACCAGACCCTGACGCCTGTTTTAGTAATTTTGTAATTGCCGTTTGTGTACTTTTATCGAGAATAAATCAATCCAGTGTCCTAAGTGGCTTGTAATTTTAATATGTGTATTTGATGTGCCTGTAAGAGGTGGCATAATAATGTTCTTGTACTCTTGTAATGTGCACTGTAAGCTTTTATTAGTGATTTAAAACGTGTGTAAAATTGTCAGCTTGTTTAAATGTGTTTTTTTTGTGTGTTTTTTTTTTTTTTTTCTACCTGCCCATTTCTTAATGGTAAGAGTTTCAGCTGCTTGTGATTGTTTGCCCATTGAACAGCTAGTGGAGGAGCTGTCACGGGAATTGTTTTTTTGATAGAGGGGGGAAAGGGTAGAACCTCTGTTCTGTTATTGATTTGTGTCCCCCTTTGGGGACATTAACCTTCACTTCCTGTCTCGGTGACAGTTGTAACTGGGACACAATGTCAAGGGAAATCATGGGCAATAAGTGAGGGGAAATCTCCCAAACTGGAACCCAATATGACTGAGGTTCTAAAGCTGCCCATATACTTAGGCCTGGTTCACACCTGGGCGTTTTGTAGCGCGTTCGAACGCTCTGCAAAACGCTCAAACACCGAAATCCCATTATTTCCTATGGGTATGGTTCACACCTGGGCGTATTACAGGCCGTATGAACGCGCTACAAAACGCCCTACGGCCAAAGAAGTACAGGAGCTTCTTTGGGGCGTTTTTGTTGCGCGTTTCCATTGGGATACAGCCAAGTAGCCCTCGGAAACGCGCGTTTGTCGCACGGTTTTTTTAACCGCGAATCACGGTCGAAACGCGCATATTCGATACGTCTAGGTGTGAACCCAGCCTGTGTTTGGTTTTTTTTTCTCTCATTCATCCTTGTGTGCTGCTGTCAGTATACCCGCAGCCACTGTTCAGCTGAGAATTTTCAGACCGCCTCCTTTGATAAGTCAATTGCAAAATCTCCATTTGTTGAATGGAGGGGTGCTGATGGGGGTCACACACTGGTTGGATTTCAGCTGAGTCAGTTGGACAGAAATTAGAGCAGAATGTGGCCAACTTGTCCTCGATTTGTTTACCAAGGCTTGTTAAAATATTGTATATGGCATGTTGCTGACATTTTTTTACACATACGCTCAAGTTCTTGGAGACCACTCTGTCTGGGGGTGTGAACTTTCCTTATAAATGATTTAAAAAAGAGGGCTATGCCATCATGACAGGGTGGGGAATCCTAAGGATTGCCCACACTTAGGGCTTGTTCACACCAAATGCAGACCAGATCTGCAAGAGTTTCTGCACACGCAGTGAGTTGTGCCGCGTTTTTGGTAAAAAACAACAAACATTTTTTGTTCAGTTTAAAATGGGCTTGCGTTCCAGAGCAGGTAAAAAAGGGCTTGCTGCAGTTTTTTTTACATGCTCTGAAACTGAACGCTGCGGTGTGAACTAGAGCTAAAAATACCATTGGAATACATTGGATGCAGTTTTGATCCGGTCTGTAACTGCTCTGCTCTAGTCCTCGAATGCGCTTGGTGTGATCAAGGCCTCTAAGCATCAAAATCTGGAAATGTAAAGGCTAGCATAATCTGTGGTGCTTCACAAAGTTCTCTAACACAGCAGAGAGAACTCCTGTAATCGACGGTGAGCCAGTCATGTGACCGGTCACATGATCTGGTGCTATTCCTAACTTTTTTTTTTTTTTAATTCATTTATTCGCACTCTGCTGGTGCAAAGAACATCACTGTGCTTTATAAATGTGTTATTTGCTAGATCACTGCTATAACCCCTATATGTCCCTGTGATCATTTTTACTAGGACAAGGTGTGGTAAAATTCAAAATTGTGGAGTATTACCAGAATAGGAGAGAGTTTTCCATTGGGTACTCTTGTTCCAGTAACAATTAGGAGGGAATTGTCCTGATGCTGGAAATTGTTGCATCCCCAGAACAGATAGGAATGAAGGGAAATTTCCCCAATGAAAAACAGATGGCCAATGAAACTAGATAGGGGTATTATCATTATGCTTTTTCTACTGTATAAAAAAATGTAATTCAGCTCGTGGTATACTGAGCTTAGGGTGACGGGAGGAGGCTAGTTTGTGTCCTCCCATTACCCTAAGGAGAACCATGGGGGAAAGACTTAACCCCATAGTTCTCCTTTTAAACACATTTAACCACTTTGAAGACCGGGCTGTTAAACCCCATTCCTGTCTAGGCCATTTTTCCGTTTTCAGTGCTGCTGTACTTTTACATTTATTCCGCTATGCAACGCTGTACCGAAATAAATTTGTCACCATTTTTTGGGACAGATAGAGCTTTCTTTTGGTGGTATTAAAACACCACTGGGTTTTTAATCTTTTTTTACTATATGAAGAAAAAAGTACAGAACATTTTGAAAAAGAAAAACAGTTTTCCTTACATTGTTATAGAAAATGTATTATTACTAGGGGAGCACCAAAATTTCAGCCATATATGGTACTATGGGCAAAATGCCCATAGTACCATAAAGGCCGAAAATCCAGTGCATACTGACAGCTTCTCTCCTCCCCGCTGGACACTGGTCTGTATGCTCTCCAATGCCCGTTGCTCTCCCTCTCCTGTGTTGGCAGAGGCAGCAGGGATTCAAGGGGATACAGAGGATCTAGCTGCTGGCGACTAGCGGGGAGGAGTGAAGCTTTCAGGAGGCCGAAGGGAGCGGTGCTGGAGGAGACAGCTCCCAGGATGCGGTGCAGGGCGATGAGAGCTGTCGGCTCTCCTCCGCATTGCCCCGCTCGGCCTCCTGTAAAAGGTGGAGCAGTCAGGATGGAGAGTGGGTTACAAGCACTCAGCGTGCAGAACATAGTAAGCTTTATGTGTCCCCAGTTATGAATGAACAGGCAGTACTCTACATCACTTCCTGTTCATGATTTGTGGACCTAATAACTCATACGCAGGGCTTGAAAAATTTGATGGTGTCTCACCAGTAAATAAAACATTTCACCAGTCAGCATGACCGGACTATAGCCTTGCAATTATTCTTACCCATATTTTTAGTAAAACATAAAAGTCGGGGTCACGTCAGGTAAATAGACACCAAACATGTCAAGCCTTAAAATTGCGTGCGCCCACAAAATCGCAAAAAATGCCCATAGGCGACGATTAAAACACTTTTACTGTTCATCAGTTTGGTGTTATCAGTGATTAAAGGAGAACTATGGGGTTAGGGCTTTTCCCCATAGTTCTCCTAAGGGTAACGGGAGGACACAAACTAGCGTCCTCCCGTCACCCAAAGCTCAGTGTCTTGCGGTATACTGAGACGCGGCAGCTGAAACGGATCCCGACAATTATGTCTGGATCCGCCCAACTGCATGAGTGACAGCTGGCTCTGCCTATCTAGAGGCAGAGCCAGCTGTACCCGCCCCCTCCCCGTTCCGCCAGTCAGCGCTGGAGGATCAGAGCAGGGAGGGGAGAATCCCTGCAGGGACCCTGTGACTGACAGTCACGGCTCTCTGCAGGGAGATGATCGAGAAGTCAGCGAGCGAAGGTATGCGCTCGCTCACTTCCCGATCTTTTGAGCCGACGTGTGACAGTTTCAAGCTAGCTACAGCTCGCGGTATACTGAGACGCCACAACTGAAGCGGATCCCGACAATTATGTCTGGCTCCGCCCAGCTGCGTGAGTGACAGCTGGCTCTGCCTATCTAGAGGCAGAGCCAGCTGTGCCCTCCCCCGTCCGTTCCGCCAGTAAGTGCTGGAGGATCGGGGAGGGGGGAATCCAGTCCCTCCCCCGTCACTGCTCTGTGCCGTGACAGGATCGAGAAGTGAGCGAACGCCGGTATGTGTTCGCTCACTTCCCGATCTACTGAGCCGACCTGTGACAGTCTCATTGTCACAGGTCGGCTAGAACTATGAGGTGAGTGAAAATCACTCGCCTCATAGTTCTCCTTTAGGCTGGATTCCCACCTAGGTGATCGAAATCCTATGGGCATGGTTCCCACCTGGGTGTATTTCAGCGTGTTGGAACCCACTGAAAAACGCCCTATGCCCAAAGAAGTATAGGAGCTTCTTTTGGGGCGTATGCGCGTTTTTACCCCGATTTGCGGTCCATCAAACGCGCATTTATGAGGGCTATCCGGCTGTATCCTAATGGATACACGCGTAAATACGCGCCAATGAAGCTCCTGTACTTCTTTGGGCGTAAGACTTTTTTAGTGCGTTCCGACGCGCTGAAATACGCCCAGGTGGGAACCATGCCCATAGGGTATAATGTGATTTCACTTGCTGGGCGTTTTACAGCACGTCAATCAGCTCTGTAAAACGCCCAGGTGTGAACCCGGCTTTAGGGGCTCTAAAATTATTGCTCTCCGATGTTTGCGGCGATATGTAACATGTGCGGCACAATAGGCGCAATCGTCTTCGCACGTAGGCGCACCCGATGTGTATGTGGGGGGTGGGGACTTAAAATTTGTTTTTTCTTTTAAATTTTTTTATGTTTTATTTTTTTTTGATTCTAAGAAGCCCCCTATGGGATAACCAATTTACATGACAGGTCCTCCTTTATGGAGACATCAGGGGTCTCGAAGACTCCTAATGTCACCTAGTGACCCCCAGAGAAGTTGATGAAGCAGAGATCGGCTTCATCAGCTTCTCTAGCTGGATAGTGACACTGAATGCAGGAAGTGATGTAATATATACATCACTTCCTGCATTCAGGGACTGGAGAGTAGATCTCCAAGAACTGGTATTGCTGCGTTAGGGCGAGGCTGAGGAGCCTCTCACCTAGAAAAGTGGAAGGCATACGCTGACCCTCTGAATAGGGGGTCGCGACCCACTTTTGGGTCACGAACCACCAGTTGAGAACCAAGGCTTTAGAACCTTTTACAGTTTAGTGTTAACAGTGATTCATGGCCCCAAAATTATTGCTTGCACTCTGACATTCGCGTTGATATGCAATATGTGGTGCAATCGTCATGTTTGCATGTAGGTGCACCTGACTCTTGTTTGCGTTTGTATGTACCTGGGAGTTTAAAAATATTTTTTAGTGTTTTTTTTGTAAGTGGCTTTAATTGTTTTTTTATAAAGCTTTTTTTTATTTTTACACTTGGCCCCCTATGTGATATCAAAGTTAACAAGCCGTCTGTGATTGCACACATACAGTAACAGGTCCTCTTTATCGAGACATGAGGGGTTTATTAGACCCCTAATGTCACCTATGGACCCCCAAAGAAGCACGTGAGAACTGTAGCCCATTTGGGGGCAGGTCAGCTCAGAATTAAAGTTAAGTATTATAGCCTGGGAAACAATTCTAAAATAATTAATAAAATGATCCTGGGTGGACCTAAACTGACGTTAGGACTGCGTTTTGAGCTCATTTTCTTCACACAAAAACACTTTAGACCCCATTCACACTGAGCGACATGCAAATCGCGCGACTTTGAGCGACGTCTTCCTATTGGGCTGTATGCAATCAGAAGCAATATCGCTCAAAATCGCTCTAAAAAAGGGTCATGTAGAAGCGACAAGCTACCAGCGACGAGCTACAAGCGATATTGAGCGATATTGAGCGACGAGATGTGAACAGCTACATTGAAATGTATTGGTGAAGCTACATAGAGCGATATAGTGCGGAAATATGAGCGATATCGCTGCAAAAATGGTGCGATAAATCGCTCAATGTGAACGGGGCCTTATTGGTACTTTGTGTGCTATACTGTGTACAAATGCTTTTGTATGGGTTTTTATGTTTTCTATTGCACCTTTTCCCAATAATAAACTTTAAATGCATGTGAAAAATGCATGAATGTTTTCTTTTAAAGAAAAACTCTGGGCAGATCAATTCTTACTAATTGCAATGGGGCTACACCCGAACTGGAAGAGTTTAAGTGCTTGTTTTGCCTAGGCAGCTAAAATAACAGATATACTCCCCTGAACCATATTCCCGGCTGGCTCCTAGACCCGTTCCTGCAGCCTGTCTCCTCCGCTCCAGCAATGGAATTTCCTTCGGCATCCTAACTACACTGCATTGGACATGATGACTCACAGGAGCTTGGACTGCTGGAGCGCAGAGGGAGCAAGGCTGAAGGGACCGGCCTAGGAGCCAGCCGGGATCGTGGTTTGGGTGAGTATATCTGTTATTTTAGCCTCCTAGACAAAGCGGACTCTTGACCCTTGCAGTGCAGGGGTAGCCCCACTACAAGGGTTAAGATTTTGTTTACCTGGAGTTCTTCTTTAACACTTTAAGCAGAAGCCGTTGGAAGTCTGTTTACCCGTGTAAAGCAGACTGTCTGCTTTTACATTGTAAGTGACTCGGGCATCTGTAAAGCCTCCTGATTGCTTCCAGGGGCCTGTAAATGTGTACTCCCCCTGACATGCCCCACCTTCCTTCCCAGTCCGCTGTCCCTACTGTGGGCCTGGGACCAGCATCACAGGTGTTGGCGGGTAGAGGGGAGAAGGACCGGTGAACATCCATTCGCTTATCTCCTCTCGACTGAAACCATAAGCGACAATAATTTCATCACTTTGGTTTCTTGCAATGGAAGAGTGTCTCTCCTCTCTGGTGGCTCATGTCTTCTATCTTTGCTCTGTTCCAGCACTTCAGCCTCCGTAAGAACTGTATAAGGCCCCATTCACACATGAATCGGCCTGCACGTACAGCTCTGTGATGCGTGCAGGGCCGTACCAAGCAGCTGCCGGGAAGGACAGGTGCTCCGTGTGATTAGTACGCAGCACCCGTCCTTCTCTATGGTGCTACGCGGCCGTACGCCCCCCTACGCTCACCTCAATTGCAGGTCCGTAGGGGTGCGTGTTTTCTGGCCGGGACGCATACAGGATCCATTCCGGCAGTGGGATTGGTCTCCTCACATACGATGATGTATATAAATGCTTGTCCATATCTGTTTGCAATTCTCACTTGTTCTGCCTGATGAAGGGGATCCTGTGTGACCCCGAAATGTTGCAATAGTGTATTTTTGCATGGAACGTCAATAAAAGACGTTATTCTACTTTGGAGTGCTGGTGTCCATATTTTCTTACACTTTATTCAGACGGTGGCCATCCGTCGACTACTGATGCACCCAACCCATTATCACGGATTAAGCGGTAAGGAGTGCAATGGGTACACGGATTGTTACTGATTAGTACACAGCCCCCGTCCTTCTCTATGGGGCTACGCCCCCCTACGCTCACCTCAATTGCAGGTCCGTAGAGGTGCGGGTGAGCTTATTCATATGCCGCCGGAATGGATCCTGTATGCGTCCCGGGCAGAAAACACGCACCCCTACGGACCTGCAATTGAGGTGAGCGTAGGGGGGCATACGGCCGCGTAGCCCCATAGAGAAGGACGGGGGCTGCGTACTAATCCCACGCAGCACCTGTCCTTCCCGGGAGCTGCTTGGTACGGCCCTGCATGCAGCACGGAGCTGTACGTGCTGGCCGATTTGTGTGTGAATGGGGCCTAAATGGCTACCATGGATAATATACACTATCCTTGGCACTGAGTGGCCAGATTATTATGACCACCTGATGTTTGTAGGCAAATTAGCTGAAGTTGCTAGAGGGCCAGACCATTATAAATAGGGAAGCAGGTTGTTTACCACGACAGTAGAAGTGATATTTTTCTGAAGATATGGGTAAACGCGATTTAACCCCTTTATGACAGGCCTTTTTTTCATTTTTTGTACCCGTGTTCCACATTTTAGGCCGGAAAATTACTAATCAACAGTGCGGTGTCAGATTCCTCGCATCACCTTTCAACATCTCGGGGAGTCACGAGGCGGGCCAACAAAGTACTGATGGGGTGATCATAATAATTTGGCCACTCTGTATATATGGCTGGTGTAGAGGATGCAAATTGAACTGTATATATAGCTGTTTCTTTACTGGATCCGATACTTTTAAAGACTTGTACACACCAGCCCGCATGCTAAACGATCAGGGCTAGTGTCCATTGTCAGTCAGTGATGGGGGATGGTGCCTTACATGGTTGCCAGTGCCATACAGGGCATGGTTTACCCCTTCCTGTCTACTTGCACTCTTTTCAGCGTCGGCTGTGCATCATTATTATTATTATACAGGATTTATGTAGCGCCAGCAGTTTGTGCAGCGCTTATACAGCGCTTTACAAAATAGAATTGATCTGAACCAGCTTCCTGATAATAGTGGACCATATCTGAGCAGTAAGTGTCAATATGGCCACTTGTAATCCTAAACATGGGAGCATGTGAGTAATGGGAATACTGTCCATCACTAGAACAATCTTTTGAATGGCTTTACAGTTTAATCCTAATAAAACCCACTGGCGCCGGGCAATGCTTGTATAAAGTGACTGTTATTAAAGGATAGGTACGCTTATCCCTCTTAGGGGCTCTTCCTCCAGGATTTTTATAATAGAACATAGGTAAAATGCAGATCCTTGGCACATTTTTATTTTAATCCTCATTGAAGTATCTTACCTTTTGATCCCCCCCCCTCCTCCCTATAACCTTATATCCATGCATGTTAATATTTGTGATTACATTTTGCTTGGAAATGTCTTCAAGGCAAACTCCACTTGTTTAACCACCTTCCGTCCATGGCCGTTTGTGAACGGCCGGACGGGAGTCTGCTAGGAGCGGGAGGGCGCCTTAAGACGTCCTGCCCCTCCCCCCTCTCGTGTGCGGCACTCAGCGCGCACACGAGAGGGAAAACTGTGGGCATGTAAACAGCCAGTGATGGCTGTTTACATACAAGCGATCTCAGGCGTCTAGAGACGCCCGATTGCTTGCAGGTTGTGCGCCCC
>NW_017306683.1:626812-677497 GCF_000935625.1 Nanorana parkeri | reverse complement strand
CCTATGTCCCGCCGTCGATGCTGCCGGTCCGCGATCCGCTGTGGCTGGCACCGGCACGGCGACGCTCTAACAGCAGATGAAAGGGAGATCATTACTCGATCTCCCTTTGATCTCTCTTCCTGTCCCCGAATGCACTAAGTGATGTATATTACATCACTTCCTGCATTCAGTGTCACTCTCCGGTGCAGAACAACGGAGAGAAGCTGATGAAGCAGATCTCTGCTTTATCAGCTTCTCTGGGGGTCCCTAGGTGACATCAGAGGTCTTGAAGACCCCTGATGTCTCCATAAAGAGGACCTGTTTGGTGAACTGGCTATTGCATAGGGGATTTTGACAATTGGTAGATATATGCAGCAGTCGGTTTTGATACACACACCTTTTGATTAATATCAGTTTATGTATGCTGGGTTGTTTGTTTTTTATTTGGCATTTAACATATACACTTTATTCACTTAGATGTGATTGACACTTTTAACTTTATTCTCTTTATGAATGCTTTTCACTGATGTTATAATAATTGAGCTTTGTGGATCTATGACCGAAAGGCTTCTAGCGCTGTACTATTTATCCTTTTAACACAGGTTGACAATGCTGCTTTCCATGGGTGGCTCCAATGCTCCTCCATAGAGTGGAGCCACCCTAAGGCTGGGCACACACCTTACAACCATCGCAAGACTTTTGTCTTGCGATGGTTGTAAGGTACTTAAAAAAACGTACAATCTGCCTATGTTGCATAGGCAGATCGTACTTGCGATGATCCCAAGCCACGCCCCCTGAGGGGCGGGCTTCCGATGACCGCAATGCCAAACGGGCTTGCGCACACCGGCCCGTGCGGCTGTTATCGTACGGACATGCCACAAACCCGCCGAACATCGTACGATGCTCGGCGGGTTTTCGAACATGTCCGTAAGTTTAAAGTCGTGCGACCTTACAGTAGTAGAGGTCGCACGGCTTCCACACACCTTGCGATCATCGTACGATCGCGGGATTTCCCGCGATTCTCGTACGATAATCGTGAGGTGTGTGGGGACCCTTAAGCTGGCCATACACCTGCTCATTTCTTTCATTCAACCTGTGGGTCATCAACACACCTTTTAACTTTTCACTTCCAAGCCCCATGTAACACTTTTGACCGTTTTTGCAATTCACTTTTTTAAAATTTTCAACTGCAGCTTTTAGCATTTGTGAGAGACTACCTGCACCATTCATTTTCTAAAAGCACCGGACCGGTAGAATAAAAAGGTGGCACTACTAATTTTGTAGGTCCTGTGACCTTTGCACAAATGTGACAGGCGGTCTCTCCTCCCTGCTGGCTGTCAGCTGCAGTCCCCTCCGATCCCGACTGCCTTTGCCAATCTAGGTGGGGGAGAACAGTGGGAATCAGAGGGGGCACAGTGCAGCATGCAGCTGGCTCCCAGTAGGGAGGAAAGAGCTGCAGCGGTGGGTGGAGGAGGGTGGTTGATTTTAAATGAATAGCTGAAAGCTATTCTTTTACAGAGGATTATCAAGGGGACCCTTCTAATATAAGCTTATGGTCGCTGAAGCAGTTTAAGTGAATATCTATTCCCCCGGGACTTTGTTTTGTGAGTGGTCTCGAGGAGAGGGAGGCAGAGACATGATTGTGGTGCTAGCAGCTCTTTCATCCAAGTGGGCATTTACACTGGGTGTGTAAAATATGGCTAAAACGATGTATGTCATCTGTGTAGGGTTGCTGCAAAATATAAGAGCGTGTCGACTCCTTCATAACTCTTGCCTTCTGGGAGCAGATGGGAGTAAGGGATGCATTTCGGGCAGTGCAGTTCTCCACGCAACATCCCTGCCCCGCTTCTTAACGCGCCCGATCACAAAATCCCTGTATTTTTCTCAAAGAATAAAAGGTGTTCTTTGATTAGAGGAGGGGACAGGTATGTGACAGCGCATCGCCTCCTTTTTTTTAAATTTTTTTTTCTAGTTCTAATTTTTTGCTTCAATTGTTTTGGGAGATTTGATTAAAGTTTATAACATTTTATTTTTGTCCACAAAGTTGTCATTTTAACAAGTTATTTCTCAAACACAGTATGGACATACTTGGAATTACACACAAATACACATTTGCTTTTTTTTTTTGAATACTGTATGGGGATACCACATATTGTATATGAGACTTTTTCCACAGCCTGGATGCGTAGAGGGAACAAAATCCAAAGAGCAGCTTTGGGCTTTCAGGGGGAATAAATTATGCATCTGATTTCCTGACAACCTGTCACATTTGGAAATACTTAGAAGTAAACCCCAAAACACATTCTGCTCCTGAATATGGGGATACCATGTGTGAGAATTTTAACATTTGGATTAATGATGTACCTGGCATTACATGACAAACAAAATCCCATTCATTTCTGTGGCCATGTTCACCTATGTACGGTTTGTCGCTTTTGGCAAGACGCCAGTCGCTAGTAAAAGTACATGAGCTTCATTTTGGCAGATTAAGCACTTCTTGGCCCCATAGACTTCAATGGAAATGCTCAAAAAGGCGCGCTTGCCTCCTTTTTTACTCTGGTTTGCCTATTTACATCATTGTGTCACAATCTGATTGCAAAGACGCACAACTGGCTTGAAATATACAGTATTTTAATTATTGTTTTGTGCCTGGAGTTCAGCTTTAAGGCCTTGTTCACACCAAGCGCATTCCAAGAGCAGAGCATTTACAGACCGGAGCAAAACTGCGTCCAATGTATTCCAATGGTATTTTTTAGCTCCAGTTCACATCGCAGCCTTCTGTTCCAGAGCAGGTAAAAAAAACTGCAGCAGGCCCTACAGGTGAAAGTCGAATAATTAGAATATCGTGCAAAAGTAATTGCAGTAAGTGCTGCAAAAGGGGCCCAAACCAAGTACTGAGTACATATGCATGCTTGTACTTTTCAGAGGTCCGATATTGTTCTATGTACAATCCTTGTTTTATTGATTGCATGTAATAATCTACTTTTTTGAGGTTGTGGATTTGGGGTTCTTGGGGTTTTCATGAGCTGTAAGCCATAATCATCACAATTATGACAAATCACGGCTTAAACTATCTTGCTTTGCATGTAATGAGTCTATCTCATATATTAGTTTCACCTTTTTTAAGTTGCATTAGTGAAATAAATGAACTTTGCACGGTATTCTAATCGAGTTTCACCTGCATGTTACCTGCTCTGGAACACACCAAAAATGCATGGAAACGCCCTGGAACGCACTGGAAGCCCATTTTAAACTAAAAAAATATATAATGTATTTTTACCAAAAACGGGCCGGAACGCGCAAAAAACACGGCACGACCCACTGCACTGCGTGTGCAGAAACTCATGCAGATCTGCTCTGCATTTGGTGTGAACAAGGCCTTAAGCTGAGTTTACTTTTTAGACCATGTTTCATATTACATCCAGGTTCAGCTGAAATGATAAGATGAAACATAATCGCATCACCCCACCACCCAGTTACCTGAATCGCGGGGTTCTTTTCCCAACAGGCTACTACACTTTTTTTTCTTAAATGGTGCAGCTGTGCATGTCTCTGCCCACACAGCCATGCCATCTAGACACACATTTTGTTTTTACACGATCTGTGAATGGAGAAATTACACGCATCAGCCAACACAGCTGAGTGACTTGTAGTTCTCAATGGATAACACGTGTGATGACATCACCGCACTTCCATAGTCCATTCATTCTTCCTCCCATACCTTAGTACAAACAGGCCTACATACTTGGACCTACAGGGTTATTCACAATAGGGTGAAGAGTTTGAAGAAGGCAGAAAGAGTGAACAATCTAGAGCAGCGGTGGCAAACCTATGGCACATGGGCATGAGGGGCCCTCTGTGCTGGCACGCAAAACCAGGTCCGGATTCCTGAAAATAGGTCAAGACAGTCCTGGTGTTCTACCTAAACGGCCAACTCGCCGATATCTCCCAACTTATGTCACGTCTGGGGAATTTCCAGTAGGAGATTTAGACGAGATGGCGCTAGTGTGCGTGCGCCAGTCGTGACAGTGTTGAAATCCTTGTCGAGTTCTTCAATTCCTGTCAGTGTGCTTGCGCAGCTTCATAATCCTCGTTGAGTTCAACTCCCTTCAGTGCACTTGCTCGGCCACCCAAGTGCAGTATCAAGTTTTCCAATTGGTGTTACTGCCCGTGCGCCCACCCGATGGCATAATGTGAAATCTGTTTGGCAGAAGATGCTCTCCGATTGGCTGCCTTTGCTTTGCAAGGATGGTGATTGTAAAGCCGCGCAGGTGCATTAACAGGAATTGGAAAACTCGATGAGGATTCTGGAACTGCCATGGCTGGCACACGCACACTAGCACCATCTTGTCCAAATCTCCTACTGGCAAGTCACTGGACATAACGAGTTGAAGATCTCGCCAGTTTGGGCACTCCGGCTCAAAAAGGTTCGCCATCACTGATCTAGGACAACATAGTTGAACTGGAAAGTGAGCTGAATTTTCCAAATCAGATATTATACAGGACTTATATAGCGCCAACAGTTTGCAGAGCTTTATGTCCTAGATCAGGGGTAGCCAACCAGTGGTCCTCCAGCTGTGGTGGAACTCCAAATCCCATGAGGCATTGCAACATTCTCGCAGCCACAGACATGACTCCCGGAGAGAGATGCATCATGGGCTTTGTAGTTTCACCACAGCTGGAGGACCACTGGTTGGCTACCCCTGCTCTAGTCAACGCTGGAGGAACGGAGGGGGAATCCTTGCGGGGAAGGGAGACTGACAGTCACCATTCTCTGCAGGTAGAAGATTGTGAACTGAGCAATTAGCGGTATGTGATCGCTAAATTCTCAATCTATAGAGCCGACGTGTGACAGGTTCAGTGTTACACGTCTCCTCTAACTATTGGGTTGAGTGTAGTTCACTCTTCCAATATTTCACTTTTAATCTCTCTAAACACACTCTGCCTTTCCTATGTTGGTTATGGCACAGTCAATTTACCAAACAATATAACCTTAAAGTGATGTTTAACCTTCATTTTTTGTATTATGAGGGCCAGATTTACTTGAACTGCCTTTACCTTCCCCCAGTACCAGGAAATTCTGGGAACGCTGTATATCTTCCTAGTGAAGGAGATGAGGGACCATAGCTAAATGTATGTCGGGGGTTTCAGAAAGGTACTGGGCGTTTTTTTACCTTAATGCAGAGAATGTATTGCGTTAAAAAAATGCCTAGCCTTTAGTAATACATTAAACATCCTGTCTATCAACCTAGTTCTCAAAATAATTTCTAAAGGATATTCCACATTCCATGTATTTGGTTATTGTTCCCAACATAAACCAAGATAGCTGGGTACATCTGTAGCCCTTCCTAGTTATTTGTGCACCCAAGCTGCCACATTCTGAACCCTGCTACAAGGTAGACTATTTAAAACCATTTAAGTTAGGTGGTCTTGGCAGCTAATTCCTCCTCATAGAATTATTTATCCTGACCTTTCTAGGCCTTCTTGCATAATCCTGCCCACCCCTACTAAATGAGCTGCTCCCCCAGCTTTTAGGCTTGTCACCCTCACATCTTCACTCAACTGGGTAAAACAAGATCTTCAATCTTGCTACTGAATGCTAGTGAATTTGTTTACTTTTTGAGAACAGGGCTGACGGCTGTATCGTAAAAGCAAAATGATGGTTATATAGCCACCTAATTGCTTCTATGGTTCCTTTTCATGTTCAACACCTCAATACCTCCCCAGACCGTAAAGGGGAAAAAAAATAAAAATAATCATTGGGGGGAAAGAAATAAGAACCCAGAAGCGCTCTGCTTTGGGCACTTTTGGGTGCAGAGCCGTCAGTTGCTGCTAAAGTAGAAAAGGAACAAATCGGCAAATGAATGTGCTCAATCGTCTGTGCGACACTTGTCTGGTATTGATGCATGTACTCCTGCGTCAGTAGAGTTAAGGTTAACTCTTAAGTTTTTGACCTGTGAAGGCTTAAGTGCCGCCTATGACCAGTTTTGAATATTGTCGTTTGACATTATATCGTGGATCTACAAAGTTTGGTGTCTATTTGCTCAACTCTGACTACTTTATATTTTTTATTGGATTAGTTTAGATTTTATTGTGTTTGTGTGCACGGAAACCACTTGTATTTTTTTTTTTTTTTACTGAAAATGTCGATTTTTTTTTTTATATACAGTTGCTGTAATAATGTGTGACAAAAAAAATTGCAACAATCATGTTTTTTTTTTCTATAATGATTTTGGGGGTTTTAAGCATGTGCATTTTAGCGTGTCAAAAATGGTTCTGGTTGTGAAAGGGTTAATGATCTTAACATACAGGTATCTACAGGATGCTACACCTTACAACCATTGCACGACCTTCATTGTGCGATGGTTGTAAGGTCATTAAAATTTTGTACGACCGGTCCATCTTGGACAGGCAGATCGTACTTGCGATCATCGCAAGCCCGCCCCGCTGAGGGGAGGGCTTGCCGATGATTGCAATGCTTAGCGGGCAGTGTGCTCTTGCGGCTTTCGTCTTCCGAGCACACTACCAACCTGCTGAAAATCGTATGATTTTCGGCCGGTTTCCCAGTGTGCTAGTAAGACTAAAGTCGTGCGACCGTACAGTAGATGCGATTATCGTACAATCGCGGGAGCACACGCGATTATCGTACGATAATCGCCAGGTGTATGGGCAACTTTTAATGATTTTTTTTTTTTTAATGGATAAAATTGTGATCAATCAAAATTTCCACATTTCCTATTTTGTTTAGTGGTTTAAAAGCATACACATAAAAGATGCATAAACTGTTTGAAAGGCTGGGTGTTTGTTTTGTATGGTAACATTAAAATATATTAGGAGGAATTTATTGATCTGAGAGGTGCTGGTTTTGTTTTAACATACAGTTAAAAACTTTCAGAGTAAATAAAATAATCAAACTGTATTTTATTTTCTAAGTAAAATGTTTCTTTTGTTCTTTTGTAGGCCAGATATAATCTATCGTTGTTTTGATTTCGGGTGAACGCTGTTTACATGCTGAGGATAGCAGGTATGTGTTCTGTGGTCAATCCAGGAAATGGTTAAATGGTCCAGCTGTGTATTTTTTTCAACTGTGTTTTCATGTGTAAATGGTTCCCTTTTTTAATGAAGTTGTACAGGGTTTTGTTTAAAAGATGAATCTTTCACTTTTTTAATTGAAGCCATAGTAGAAAATCTGGTAGCTCCTTTTATGGCCAAACGACATTTTAAAGCCATGACCAAGCTAGGAGCAACTACACAATATCTCACAATCCCCAAAAATGTTAAGCTCTTAATCAGCACATGTATAGTGTATATATTAACCTGTTAATCTTTACCAATATGTAATGTGACTTCTCTTTACCCCTGAACTATCCCTGGAATTCAAAGTGAGTGCCTGAAACTTAATAATTTGGTTGAGCCTGATCAAATCAACTTTCTCTCTGGTCACTGCACCTGCAACACAGGCAAGTGCAGTGGGTGAGGACTTTTGTTTTGGGTGGGAAGAGCCTGATAGGGAACTCCTGAGAGACGAGTTCCCCATCACGTCCACCCACCTCCCTTGTGAATGGCAGGAGGCAATGGGTGGATTCCATAGCCAGAAAACATTTCCTTTTGTCAATCAGTAGCTGAGTGGACCTGGTGGGGAACTAGTCCATCGGCATATCCATCAGGCTCCACATACTGTCAGTATCACTGAAAAAAAGGGATTTCTTAATTGTACATTCCTCTCTGAATTCATGATGACACCATCCTTCCTTCTGGAGGGTGACTACTTTTGTTCCTCATGGTCCCTTTGTGTGTTGTAAAGTAGCCACTGCTCCAAGCTTGCTCCTGTGATGATCTACAATGTCATTTTTAGTGAACTAAAAAGATTGTACTCCATCAAAGGAGTGAGCTTGCAGTGGTGACTACTTTACAACACACACAGGGACCATGGGGAACAAAAGTAGCCACCCTCCAGAAGGAAGCACAGTGTCGGCACCAATTCAGAAATGGTTTGAGGATCTATAGCCGAGTGATACACAAAATACATTTTTGTTAGTAGTTAAGGTACTTGAATGTCTGTCTTTTTTAAGATTTACCTCCTTAGTATTACCTTAAAGATTGAAGAAGCATTAGGGCAGTTATTGACTTGAAGATATTTGTGGACAGCCCTAAGGCCCCGTTCCCACTGCGCGATATGCAAATCGCGTGTTTGTCGCGCGATTTGCATATTGCGCGACATCGCGAGATTTGCCGCGCGATGTCGCGTTCAAGCTTGCATTGAGCAAGCTTGAATCGCGGCTAAATCCGCTCCAAAAAGGGTCCTGCTGTAGCGACACACGACCCGCGACAGCAGGACCCTTTGCCCCATTGGATTGCATTGGAGCGCGATATCGCGCGGTAATTTGCCGCGATATCGCGGGAATTACCGCACGATAAATCGCTCAATGTGAACGGGGTCTAATACTACTTTGTTTTTTTTTTCTCCCTGCAGCAAGCAAATAACCCATGGTAAATTTTTAGCTTTAGATCCATGCACGTATAGTGGCCAGAGACATCTGTCTTTGGCCATATTTATTGAGTAGAAACATTCATGACAGGGCTCGACAAATCCCAGGCGCCAGGTCGCCAATGCGGCTAGCAATTGTGTCCTGTCATCTGGGCATTTGTCAGCCCGTTCACCGCACCACGGTGCTGGAGACAAGCGGAGATGAACAGGAGGTATTGCACATGTCACTTCTAAGTGAGGAGCGCTGGAAAGCCCAATTCCCCCCCCCCCCCTCCCTTCTGCCTCAGCTCTACTGTGCCCGTTCTCCTCCATGCTGTGGTCTGTGTCCCCTCCAACACAGTCCTCTGCAGCCGGTGCCCGGGGAGAGACCGCTGTGGCTCTGCATTCCCCATGCCCTCCTGCCTCATGCCTCTGCTGCTGAAAACGTGTCATCTACAAAAAGTTAAAAAAAATTACGTTGATAAAATAAAAATACCCCAAAAACTTCCCCTGCATACGCGAAATGCCCCAGTGAACAAAAGCCTGGCTCAACTTTTTTTTTTTAGCTGGCTCCTGGATTCAAAGACAAATTGTCAAGCCCTGATTTATGGGGACTGAAAGAGACTGATTATTTCTACACTAGTAAACAAATCTATGCTTTGTCTGAGATTTTAAAAACTTGCTTGAATCAGAAATGGATAGTTTTGCATAGCTCGTTGAGCGGAAAAATCTAATGTAGGAGTACAAAGGCATGAAAAATATGCCTTTCTAACAGTAGCCACTTGTTCTCGTAGATCTATAACTTCTCACCAGACAGTTTATTAAGTGGAGGCTTTGGGTGGTGTTAGAATTTATCGGACTTACTATGAGACACAACGTATACAAATTAAAGTGGAACTTCAGCCAACTAGCTATATGCACAGTTGAAAGATTCCTAAGATTTTTAATCCTCTGCATCCAGTCTGGTGGTTACATTTACATGGACAATTTTGTTGACTTAAGCCTTGGGGTATTTAATCTTCTTCTGGATGTCACATGAAAAGGTTTGATCTGCACAGGAGAATTTTAGCGGCTTATTCCCACTACCAAAATAACTAGCAAATAATTAAGTGTAGCAAATGATTGCTACACAAGGCTCCCTATGGAGTAAGCTACTCAAGTAGCAAATAGCATTTTGTAGCAATTAATAGCACATTAATGATGCATTTTGCATTTATATGAGATTGATTGTGGCTACATGCTGATTTGTGTAGCTTTGTTGGTACATGAGCACAGCCACTGCAAGTTTCCCTGAGCTTTCTACCACTATTTTCTGCATTTAATCAATTACACCATATAAATCCATTGACGATCATGTCCAAGACTAACAACCATGTTCTGTGTCACAGTTTTTTGTTAGTTGCAGAGGATTAAAGCTACATGTGACCCTTATACAGTCTCAATAGAAGCAAGAAACATTGCAGCAGAGAGTTCAGGGTGATTCTCATTTCTGTGACTTACACAGATTCCATGATCTGCTCATAACGGTATAGTTGTCTAGCCAAAACAATAATACTTTGCTGATGTTACATTAGCAATTTTTATCTTTTTTTGGATATTTAGCCTGAAATACTTTTTTTTTTTTTTTTCCTTTTAACCATTTGCTGACCGGGGTGTTAAACCCCCTTCCTGGCCAGGCCATTTTTCAGTATTTAACGCTGTGGTATTTTGACTGACATTTATTCAGTCATGCTACACTGTACTGTAATAAATGTTATACCATTTTTTGGGGGGACAGATAGAGCTTTCTTTTGAATTTTGAAAAAACCCTAAGTTATGTTTATAAAACATTTATTATTATTACCCAATTTTTTTTTAAAATATAAAAAGCGGGGTCATGTCGAGTCAATAGACACCAAACATGTCAAGCTTTACAATTGCGTGTGCCCACAAAATCACAAAAAACTACCATACCTAAAATTGGCCATAGGCGATGCTTTAAAAGCTTTTACGATCATCAGTTTAGTGTTACCAGTGATTGATGGGCCTAGAATTATTGCTCTCAACGCCCAACGCATATTTACGTATATAAGTGGGGGGGATGGGGGCAGGGGACTTAAAACTTGTTGGTGTTTTTTTTTTTTTATATACACTTGATTGCTATCACATTGGGGGCTAAAAAGCCCCCAATGTAATAGCTTAAAAAAATGACAGGTCCTCTTAATGGAGAAATCAGGGGTCCCCAAGGCCACCAATGTCAGCTAGGAACCCCCATCAGCTTCTCTGGCTCCCAGCCAGAGAAATGACAGCTATAGGCGGAAGAGATGTAATAGACATCGCTTCCGACTTTAGAGAGAGAGAGAAGGGGGAGAGATCAGTGGTGAGAAATGCTGATCTCTCCTCCTTCGCTCTTCGAGCAGCCGCTGTGCAGGTCCTGTCAGTCCTGGGCACCGCAGGGGGGACAGCGGTGCCCGGAATAACCGGCTGCGGCTAAACAGGAGAGGGGGGGGGGGGCGCCGCCGCACAATTTAAGGGTTATACAAGCGATTGGCCAGCTATAGAGCCGGCCAAATGCTTGTATGAGACAGCCGGTAAAGGCTGTTATCGTTCCCAGCGGATTTCTGCGCGCGCCCGCTAGCGGTAAAAAAAGAAGACGTGGATTTATGTGACCCCGCTGGGAAGGATCCGCCGTCCGCCCGTAATTTTACGATGGGCAGACGGCAAGGGGTTAAAGGTTACAAAAATTGTTTCCATCATCTGGGTGGCCCTCAAGAAATTCACTGTGAATCACAAAACCCCCCTTCATTTGCTGAGACATTCAGGGATTCTACAGCTAATGACCTGAAATACTTTTTTGTTTTATGCCTCCAGAATTCAGAGCTCATTCGATTAATCGAACTTAATAATCGGCTAACTAATCGATTTTGAAAATAATCGTTAGCTGCAGCACTACACTAGACGTGCACTCCTTATTGCTTGTAGCACTGCTTCTCATCTGTTTTGGTCACACCCTTCATCTGTGCACCAGGTTACAGTAAGCATCTCTTGTATAGGGATGGTTGCTGATGCCTGTACTTTGTATTATTGCAAGCTTCAGCACACACAAGGTAGTTTTAGATAGGGTCCATTTGCAAAATAGAGTAATTTCATGAGAAACATACCAAAACACACTACAGGGCCTGCAAAGCTTATTTTAATGCATAGTAAAGATGCATGCTGCATACATTTAAGCACAAAATTGCATGTATGGGTCCTAGTATCGAGTGGAAACTATATCTCTAGTACTCTTAAAATATGTCCCCCAATACAACAAATCACAGATGAATTTTATTTGTCTGGTAATAGCTTGGGAAAGGCAATGGGCACCGAATTTACATGGCATAGTTACTTAATGAATAAAGAAGACAGAATAAACATAAGAGTGAAGATGTTTATTGCTGGCTGTGTAATTCTCCTTATTTGTCAGGGAGAAATGGCAGAGGGAAGAAGTATCTGAAGTTACAGGAGGAGTTCAGACAGATTGCCATAAAAAGGCAGAATTCTGCACAACGGGGACATAGATTAATTACTTGGAACAGCATTGCAACTTGGCACAGAAACCCATGGGTCCTCCGAGATATCCTGGAAAGATATATATATATATATATTTCGACATCTAAATAAAACACACTTTGCTGGTTTGGTTTATTTTAGAATGCACCGCGCAACATTTACTATGTGTATTTTATTTTCACATTTTGAAAAGTTGAACTGTAAATGTAATGTCTGATAAGCTCGCATTACTCCTTAATTTTCTCTATTGCATGTAGCAAGATATACATGTAGTGATCTCTGATGCTATTACCATATCTGAATGCACTCTTCTCTTCTGGGAGTTTTGCTCACTTATTGGCATAAATTAATTCCTGTGCACACTTATGGAAGTGGTGTGTGTGGATTTTAGCGGGTGACGCATGGCTGGGTCCCAGAAATAATGCCGAATTTGTCCTGTCAGCCTAAGGATTTCATATTTTGCCATAAAAAAGGTGCTCAGAAGAAAACATTCTGCTCACTCCACTCCAGTAGAAGAAACCTGATTTACTTCACTAGAGAAACTGTCTCTTCCATCTTACATTATCTGGTTGCTTAACCAAATACTTGGGCTGATTTATAAATCTTCCACCCAGTATATCGCTGGGCAAATGCCGCTCACACAAGTGCCACTAGATGGCTCTGAGGAGCATTGGATTTTTCTCTGCTCCTCGGCACCATCTAGTGGCACCAGTGCCATGTGAAGGACTCGGGCTCTGCTATACATTGGGCAGAGGATTTATAAGTCGGACTCTAGTTGTTTTATACCGTGATCCTTACTGAAAGTTTAGAGAAGTGTATCTAAAGCCAAACTTTTTTTTTTGTACGAAAACGCCACTAATCCATCATGGGGTGTTTTTTTTTTTTTTTCATACGATTCAAAAAAGTTTTCCAGCCTGATCTCTTCAAGAAATCTCAAGCGGGACTACAGTAAAAAAAAAAAAATTAAAATAGTTGGTGTCCCATCAACTGATTATTGTTCAAAAGACCATTTGTTGACTATTTCTGAATGATCGATACACTGAAGAAAATAATTTACTTGATCCCCTTGTGCAAGTATACAATCTTGTCCCTAACGTCCTTTGACAGCTCTTTGGTCTTGCCCATGGTGGTTAGGTTGGAATGGAAGAAAGAGATTTGGTGTACAGGTGTGTTTTATATACATAATGAGTTGTTAAGAGCACCTTCTTAAACTGACAGGACTAATCTGTGTACCACACAGCCAGTCTGTGGGAGCCAGAATTCTTGTAAAGGTGCCCATACAGCATTGCGGTCATCGGAACCCCGACCCTCAGCGGGGCAGACTTTCGATGATCGCAAGTACGATCTGCCTGTCCAAGATAGGCAGATTGTACGAGCTTTTAATAAGCTTACGACCATCGCAAGACAAAGTCTTGCGATGGTCGTAAGGTGTATGGGCACCTTTAGTTGGTAGAGGATCAAAAACTTTTTTTACTCACTGAACTGCAACTCAATTTATAACATTTGTATCGCATATTGTTTCTGGATTTTTGGTTGATATTCTGTCTCTATCATTTAAACCATTATAGACCTTTCATTTCTTTGTAAGTTGGCAACCTTACAAAATCTGCAGGGGATCAAATAATTATTTGCCACACTGTAGGTGTATGGGCACCTTAAGTGAGGCCTGAGAGTGCAAAAGGAAATAATCAAGAAAGATATATGAATGGTGTGATTTCTGAGTTTTTAAAAATGAAGGCTGTCATCTTGAGTCAGTGTCTAAAACAGGCATGTGCGTATTAGTTAACCATTCAATTCAACAAAAATACTCCCATAAGATTACATGTGTGCGCCCGCGATTTTGCAGAAAACGACCACACCCAACATTGGCCATAGGCGACGCTTTAAACGCTTTTACTGCTCATCAGTTTAGTGTTCTCAGTAATTAAAGGCCCTAAAATGATTGCTCTCATTCCAACGTTCACGGCGATATGTAAAATGTGCGGCGCAATCATCGCTTTCACACATAGGCACACCCGACTATGTGGGAGAGTGGGGGACTTTAAAAATGTTTTTGTGTTTTTTTTACTTTTTTTTTTATTTATTTGTGACGCACACCTGCAACTACTACAAGCGATCGGGAGTCTCTAGAGACGCCTGATCGATTGAATGTAAACATCCATCGCTAGCTGTTTACATTCCTAACAGTTTCCCCACGTGCTTGCTGAGCGCCGCACACAAGCTGGGGAGGGGCATGATGTCTGGGGGAGGGGCAGGGCGTCTTAAGGTGCCCTCCCGCTCCTATAAGGGCCCCATCCGGCTGTTCAGGAACGGCCATGGATGGCAAGTGATCAAATACTTGATTTTTCTGTGTTTTTATCTTGCTGAAAGCCGAGTGTTTGCAAATTGAATGTTTGCTTCCTCCAGTGGCTAATTTAGAAATAGCTATCTAAGTCGGGATCCGCTCCAGCTGCGGCGTCTCAGTATACCGTGAGCTGTAGCTCTGGGTATACTGAGCTTAGGGTAACGGGAGGACGCTAGTTTGTGTCCTCCCGTTACCCTAAGGAGAACTATGGGGAAAAACACTGACCCCATAGTTCTCCTCTAATACAATATGAAAATATGGAGGAGCCAGCATTTGAAAAAAGGGAAATCGCATCAAATATTACTTCAAGGTGCCTTATTGCAGTGTTGAAACAAAATATGTGCTCAGTGATAATTATTGGTTGGCTACCAACACTTGCCTCCTCAGCCTTTTTTATTTTTTTGTTTTTATATCCCACTCCCATCTCTTTTTTTTTTTTTATTTGTAAAACCCTTAAAATACATTTTAGTCTTGGTATACAGTCATACCCTGCTACAAAAAAAACCCTATGATTTACTATGAGGCCCATGTTCTTATATAATGGTCCAGTATTTCGAAAGGAATCTATGTCCGGTGGATTAGTCAACTGTGGGTATATTTGTTGGTCCTAAAGGTTGTTTGTTGTTGTGTTTTTTTTTTTTTTTTTTCCTTTTCCAGTAGTGACTTAAAATTAGAGAAGGTCAGAGGGCTCTATCAAGCTTTTCTTATTTGCTTCCTATGTTCTTTTCAGGGAACTTTCCCTGGGCGGAGACAGCCAGCGCTGTCACAGGAGGCCGGCGGTGCAGGGGAGGTGTCGGCTGTCAGAGCTCTCCTCCCCGCACTGCTCGCTCAGCCTCCTGTTACAGCGTGTCAGGAAGGAGAGCGGTACAAACAGTGATCGCTGAGTGTTTGTAAATAATTTAGGACATAGTATGGTTACTATATCCTCAAATATGAGTCAATGGGAAGTGTTCTACATCACTTCCTGTTCATTTATAATTGTGGATATAGTAAACACACTATGTTCTCATGTTATGAATGAACAGGAACACTCAGTATAGAGGCTTCCTGTTCATATATAACAAGGGCTGCAGAAAGATTGAGGACTTTGTGTTCGCAATCTCTCTTTCCATTTTAAAAGGGAAATATCAGGGGGTCTGTTTAGACAGCTGATATTTCCCAAAGCCCCTAAAAGTAAAGTAAAAAATACAAATATTTAATAAAAATATTTTTTTTTGTAACAACAGTCAGGCAAAAACCGAAAATTGTATTTTTTCTGACATTTTTTTTCATTCGTGTTTCGTTTTTAAAAATGTTTCATTTCGCTGCAACACTAGTAGGAAGTTTGCAGAATCTCTCCAACAGGGACACAATACAAACCTGAAATGTGATATCCCTTTACTGCATTATCCAAACATTTAAAACATTGTTTGGTGTTCCACTCTAAATGTAACTAATGAACCTTTTTTCTCTTACAGTTTCCTTTTAGAATTTGACAAACAGATTACCATCATGCGCGAGTACAAACTCGTGGTTCTCGGTTCTGGAGGTGTTGGAAAGTCTGCACTGGTAAGCTGTTGTGAGATATATTTATTTAATAAATGCAAAAACAATTTTGGGTTATCTTTTACAACAGTTTGTAGTCCTCAAAGCATAAGACCACTTAGCTACATTTGGTGCTTTGGGTTGAGGCATCAGCCTAAGCACATTCTGAACCTGTGCTTCCCCTTTGTCTGCTAGTTATTTTCTTTTTAGATGTATGTGGGTCCAGTCAACACTAATTCTAGGTGGAATAAGACCATGTTTACACGTTTCATCATTCCACTTTACCAACCGGTGCATAGTTCAGTGCCCTTGTAATATATTACCTATTGCTGTCATAAGATTAAAGAAAAGGTTTTTTTTTTTTTTTGTTAGTATTTTCTTTCAGCTTTGGATAGATTGTGGAAGGGTTAGAACCCCTGTCAGGTTTTTTTTTTTTTTGCTCTGTGTCCCTACTGGGGAGATTCACCCTCACTTTAAATGCCCATTGTCTCCAGAAATGAAAGTGATGTGAAATCTAAAATATTTAAGCTGCCATAAGACCAGGAGATGAGAAAAAGTCTTCCAGTAGGGAAACCTGTTCTGATGCCAACTAGGCTAACCCCCTCACTTTGGAGAGCTCTTTACTTCCTGCTTTTTGGTTACAGGAAGTGAAGACGAATCTTCCTGATGCGACATATCACAAATGTGTTGTGTGTTATTTAATTTTGAAGGGCCAGTCAAAGCATCACACTACAGTAGACCATAACATGGACATGCAGCATTTTTTCCAATGCAATACACCACAATGTATGATGCATGATGAGTGCGTTCTCAAGACATGTGAATTAGAGCTGAGTTTTGTGCGTGATTCAAAAAAAATTGTTGTAATATGCGATATTCATATCACAGCACACCCTTAAGGAATGCTTGTCATGTTATGTGGGTGTTATTTGTGCAGTGAGTACGCTCCTTGCTTGCTTTCCAGGAGAGAGCGGTCATAGTATGCAGCGTAGTTCAGCTGAGGAGGGTCTGGGATATGACAAGTGAAATCTGACTTGCTTAGTATTGATTTAAGGTGCTGCTATTAGTGTGCGAGACTTCATATTGTTCCAGCTATGTTTGACACCCTGTAACCAGACTATTTCATCAAAAATATTCCCATACAGCAGGGGTGGCCAAACTCCGGCACTCCAGCTGTGATGAAACTACAAATCTCATGAAGCATCTCTCTCAGGGAGTCGTGGCTGTGAGAATCTTGCAAGGCCTCATGGGATTCGTAGTTCGACCACAGCTGGAGGGCCGCAGTTTGGCCATCCCTGCCATACAGGCTGCTGATGGACGCCACCATCTTGGATGTGATGTCAGCAGCCCCAGCAGATTCAGACCTATTACTCAAGTGACCATTTATAAATCTTACATGACTGCTGTAAAATGTCCCTAAATATTTTTAAGATTAGTAATGTTCATTGCCACCAATAAACATCTTTTTTTTTTTTTTTTTTTACCTTTTTATAGCCTAACCTATGACAAAAAAGTTTTGAATCTGAATTTTTTTTTAATCAGTTGCACCGGTTTTTACTTTTGTTTTGTTTGGTTACCTGGCCATGTTGGTTGCCCCTTGTTTCAATAGTTTGTCACTAACCCAGAACAAGTACACAGTTAAGAACTTCTCATTTTTATGTGTCCCTTGTTCTAGCTTGTGATTTTGAAAGTACTAAAGCCAGTGGGTCAGAAAGAGATCAGCAGTGGCAGCCCGCTATATTTTTCTCTAGAAAAGTTTACTTTAAATATTTGGTATTTTAATTTCATGGACTATTGCTTGGATTTGCTAATATTTGCTGTTTGTCTTCCAGACAGTGCAGTTTGTTCAGGGAATTTTTGTGGAAAAATATGATCCCACTATAGAGGATTCCTACAGAAAGGTATGTTGATGAGACTGTATGTCCTTTATGTTTAGTACTTAAAATAATATTAAACTTTCAAGCTTTTTTTCAGGAATGAATCCAGATCAAACAAATATATATTGCCCAGGAAAGCATTGCTTTACATTTTTGGCCAAACGCTTACGTCGGGTTCACACCTGCGTGTAGCGGGAACGCGCACCTCGTTGGCGCGCTTTCATGCTACTTTCACACATTTGTGTGCCACGTTTGCCGCACTTCCTCATTGATTTCACGGGGTTCATTTACGCGCAGTGAATGCGTCAAAAAAGCTCCTATAGTATTTTCCGCCACACACGTTCCATGTTTTTTGCTTCAGCCTTTGTCACCGTAAAGAGTCGGCACCAGTGCTCAGTGGACCGGCTGATTCTGCAGGAAACAAACTTTTAAACATCAAGAAACAGCATCCATTGTAAGTGATTTCATCAGCATTTGAAAGAACTCAATCCTTTTGACTTTATCACTTCAAAGTTCTCATACCCAATACTGTGTTCCATTTCAATATTTTTCCACATATACATTTTACTAGTCTCATTAAATATACTTTCTTGTGTATTAAAGGAGCACTATGGGGTTAAGGCTTTTCCACATAGTTCTCCTTAGTGTAACGGGAGGACACAAGCTAGTGTCCTCCCGTCACCCTAGGCTCAGTATACCGCGAGCTGTAGCTCACAGTAGACTGAGACGCCGCAGTATACCGAGAGCTGCTGCTTGCGGTTTACTGAGACCCCTCAGCTGAATCGGATCCCGACAAGTGTGACGGGATCCGCCCAGCTGCGAGACTGACAGCTGGCTCTGCCTATCTAGAGGCTGAGCCAGCTGTACCCGCTCCCTCCCCCGTCCGTTACGCCAGCCAGCGCTGGCAGAGCGGGGAGAGGGGAATCCAGCCCCTCCCCCTGTCACGGCAGAGAGCCGTCACAGGATCGAGAGGTGAGCGAACCCGGTATGTGTTCGCTCACCTCCCGATCTACTGAGCCGACCTGTGACAGTCTCATTGTCACAGGTCGGCTAGAACCATGAGGTGAGTGAAAAGCACTCACCTCATAGTTCTTATTCATAACGTGTTATGAATTTCAGTATCTGTGCATACCATGAGTATGAGCATGTTAGACTGCCTACAAAGCAACCAATTTTTGTGGCTCAAGAGGTGGTTAGGGATATCATCTGTGTCCCTTCTACCTGCACTGGTAATGCTACACTTCAGGAACTTGGCTTGATTCAGTAAGGCATCATGGTTAGGATGTGTTGAGGATCTCAGTATGGGAGACATCTGAGTTCTTTCGTATATCTAAACCAACCGTCTACACGGTAACTGATGACAGTCTCAATAAGGCGTTCTTGGTCGCTGTGTAGGTCTGAGGTTCAGTATTATCATCTTTGTATAGTTATGTAACTATGCTTTCTACAGGATAACGGTGTTCTGCTTTGGTGAAGGCTTTACCAGTTATGATGGGGTTACGAAGCTCAGCCTTGGTATGTTCATCCAAGTTATACTCTGTGCATGGTTATAGCCACATGTTAGTCACTGCTGTGTGGATATAATTACGGAGTCCTACGGGCTTTCCTAGAAACTCCGTTGAACTAATTGAAGCATGTTCTTTAAAATTATTGCATTCAGAACGGCTTTGCTAGTAGCCGTGGTTTAGCGAAATGTACACTTTGCCGATTTGGGTCCCTATATGTACAGGGAAAACTTGTATTAAAACCAGTCCCGGTTTTTCCTAGGGCAATAGTGAAATTTGTCTTGGAACGCATGGTATGGCAGTTCCTTCCTTTTTTGTACCAGTACATCAGTTATGGTAGAAGCAGCCTTACTAGGCGCGGACGTTCGCTTGGCCTCTTTATGGGCTAAGTGTGCAGTGGCTACACCAGAGCAGGGCTAACTGGTCCAGGCTTGACGTTGTCAAATACTGTAGAGTTGACTTAACGGTCAACCAAGATCAGGCTTTCACTGCGCAGAACGAGCTGAGGGCCCCGTCAGCGCGCCTCTGCGTTCCTATGCCGCTCAGCCACGTCACTGAGGTGGGTGGGCCAGTAAATGTAATTGACAGCCGGCTCGAGGGAGCTGTCAACTACAAGCAAACAGGTCGACTCGCGTGCCAGCTGTCAAGGTCTCACGTGCCAGGCTGGGCACGCGTGCCGGGGGTTGCCGACCCCTGTACTAAGGAGAGTGGACGCATTTTCTTCAGCTCTGCTGTTCTCTCTTTGTTTAGTATATGTATAGAATACTGAAATCCTGGAAGTCTCTCCAGTTAGCCAACGGATTCAGGTTTTCCCAGTTTTTGGTGGTGTTCTCACTGACTGCCCTTGGGTCTTGTGTGAAGCATTCTTTTCATAAAGCACAGAGCTGACTGAAAACCGTAATTGGATACTAAAGGAACAGTGGCTTACAGTACCATTCGTACTAGTGTTCATACGAATAATCTCATCAGAACATCCGATTTATGCCATAGGGACTTGATGCATGTTTGCAATTCCCTTTTAATTTTAATTTGATTTTTGAATGATAAGAGTTTTCAAAAGGAAAACCACATTCACTGTCTGCAGTTAGCCAAACGAGCGAGGGGTCTGCAACATACAAAACTTGGTCTACATTATTCTTATTCTCCAGGTCCTCTACTTTCAAAAAAAAGCGTGCAATTTGTGCGTTTTTTCTTTTTTCACACATGGTAAAATTACATGCTTGAAAATGTGCATAAAGGCTTATAACACATGGCTTTTTAAAAACTGTATTTACAGAAAACATCTATACCTCTGGTAACGAATATGGGAATGCAATATATACTCGCCTCCAGGACTCCTCTAGAGTCTCTCCCATCCTCTGGAACTCTTTACCCCAACCTGTCCATCTATCTCCCACCCTGACTGTCTTTAGGCGTTCCCTGAAGACTCTTCTCTTCAGGGAAGCCTATCCCACCTCAACCTAACCACTGAACCATCACATTCTCAAACAATTCATCCCCACACAGCTACCTCCTCATGTATCATTTCCCCCTCCTCTTTCAGATTGTAAGCCCTCAGGGGCAGGGCCCTCCTTACCATCCTGTCTTGAATTGTATTGTAATTGTAATGTCTTCCTTACATTGTAAACGCTGCGCAAACTGTTGGCGCTATATAAATACTATGTAATAATACATAAAGTATAGTAAATGATATATTCTATAATGTAATGTTTATTTAAGACCACTGCCTTGAAGCTATGTGTGGGATTTTTTTTGTTTCAATCAGGGATCTCTTAGAGCAGTTGGGCTTTGTATAATGTTGATTGTCGCCTCTCCAAATATACGTGTGTGTGTGTTTGTGTCTCTGAACATGTTTTAGAGTGTAAATGAAAACCATAGCACTCAGATTAAACCGATTCAAACACAGGGACAACATACAAATTCCAGAGCTCGGAGGAAAGTGTGCCAATTCAGGTGCTTTATTTAAATATGTTTTAAAAGAAAAAATACATGGAGAAATGAGCAAGAAAACTTTATTCTATCCAAACATGCTTTATTATGTTTTTGTTTTTTTGCCTTTTAAAACGTTTCACCTTTTATTTTACAGCAAGTAGAAGTAGAAGGACAGCAATGCATGCTTGAAATTCTTGATACTGCTGGAACCGTGAGTAACCTCCACCTTTTACTTATGTTTTAATACTTGCCTTATTAACATACCGTGTTTTGCACTCCATAAGGCGCAACGGACCATAGAAACCGTTACAGAAGCTGCAGTTAGTGACAGGTGGCACTGTGACTATCACCGCCGCCGCTCGGTTTTAATACAAGTGATCTATTCAGATCACAAGCACCGTCTCCCACTGTACATTTAGCTCGGCTTTAGGGGAGAACAAAATAATACCATTAGTTTAGTTAGTGCACTTTTTACTTCTTCCTCGCAAAATGGTTCCTTCCTGTCACCATACTGCCAGTCCCATGCTGTGCTCCTTTTCCATGTGGGGGTCTTTCACAGCACCATCAAGGGCGCCCTCCTCACAGAAAATGTCTGACTTATTGGAGTCCTCAGATAGCAAGGTAAGCAAGCGATAAGCCTCTTCCCATTCAGTGCTGTCCTCTCTCTGCTTTCAGTTTGGTGGCCTTAGGAAGTGGACCTGTCTCATGACCTTTTTCCAAAGCCATTTCGGTCACAGTGCATACTTGGTTATAGTTAGCCACCTGTGCTGGCATTGCCCAAGATCACCGGTCAGGGTTCTTTTAAAAAAAAAATACCTAAACCAGCTTAAACCTTTCCTGTACACTTTCTTCAACAGCCACTCTTGTATGATGGCTTGGATCACCTTAAAAAATTGTTTACTCCAAACAGTTAACACCTCAGTATGAAGAGAGGGCTTATGAAATGGGCTCCTCCTGTTGAAGACCCAGCTATCTTTTGCCTGAAAAAGACTTTGGCAGTCCCTGCAGAACATGTCCCTGTTTTCAAGGACCACATGGACGAGAGGTTAAAAGCCTTATTTGCCCTTGCGGGCCCAGCTGTGCAACAAGCTGTTGCCACCATGGCCATGTGTCAAGCTTTATCTGTATGTGTATGGTCTGAATCTATGGCTAGGGACCCTGTATTGATGATCTGAAGCTTCTCAATCAGTTTCTGCGGGTCCAGACGTTCCATGTGGAGTCTACCCAATCAGTCATCACTAGTCTTGGGCTCAACGGACATCTTGGATGCATATTTGCACATCCCACATTTTCCAGCTCGCCAACAACCTACATTTTGCAGAAGGCACACAACACTTGCAGTTTGCTGCTCTTCCACTTGGCCTGTCTACATCAACTCCAGTTCTTACCAAGGTGCTGGTCCCTGTCCGTGCTCTGCACCACTACCAAGGAATCCCAAAAGATCTCCTTTCAAAAACAGTTGGCACAGACCCTGTCAGCCAATATCTATCAGGTCAGTACAATCTCAGTAGAGCTTTAGATGCTTTGGATTTTAAATCTCCAGAAATCAGCTCTGGTGCTGGAACCCTCTCACCACTTGGAGTACCTGGGCCTAATCTTGGACATGGCCCTGTCCAGAGTATTACTCTCTCAGGGAAATCTCTGTTATGTCTGCTCCCGTGTATGGTAGAAAGCATGAATCGCCAGCACTAAGTAGATAGCGTTCAGATAATAAACGTCCATTTAATCGGACCAGTCGTCGCATATAACGAAATACCAACGTTTTCAGGGCGACACAGGGTCCCTTCATCAGGTCATATCATTGCCCTAATGAAGGGACCCTGTGCGGCCCCGAAACGTTGGCATTTCGTTGTGTGACGTCTTGTCCGATTAAATGGACGTTTATTATCTGAACGCTATCTACTGAGTGCTGGTGATTCCTGCTTTCTACCGTTTATGTGCACCATCCGTGATTATCATTGCGAGCACCACCATTGTGATTTGGGCCAGGAACGCTGTATGGAGTGCAGGGGCACCTAGCGTTTTCTACGTTGCTCCAATGTTTGGACATTGCTGTTCAGGAGTCACCCATCCATCCGCTTTTACATGAAGGTTTTGTGGCCCCTTTGAAGTCTCATGAGCTCAGTTTCACTCCAGAACATTGCAGCTCAACTTTCTGGCTGCATTGGACAACCTTACTTAGTCTCTGGATCACTGCGAGAAAAAGTGTGTACCACAGCGCTCCGCATGAAGGTATTCGTCCACCTCAACATAAAGGTGAGGGGGCTGCCGCCCTCAAGGCCACCAGGAAGTATCCTCACATAACATGTAAAACAAAAGAACAGACGGCGCCCTCCTAGTGTAAAAACGTTTATTAAATATAATTCTCAGAAAAAGCCACTCACATGAAAAGGCAATTTAATGACAAGCAGGTTCGAAAAGAAGACTGACCATCTGACACGTTTCAGGGGAGCAGCCCCCCTTCCTCCAGAGCTAGACCATCACTAGCTATGAGGAAGTGGGGCTGCTTCCCCGAAACGTGTCAGCTGGTCGGTCTTCTTTGGGACCTGCTTGTCATTACATTGCCTCTTCTATGCATCTCCTTGTGAGTAGCTTTCTATGAGAATAGTCTCTGGATCACCCCATTTGCCTGAAGAACAAGACCATGCTTGCCCTGGTGTGGTAGATTTCCAAGCCGGCACTCAAATTGGCAAAATCCTTTTCTCCTGGTCTGGGAGATGCTCACGACAAATGATAGGCTGTTGAACTGGGGAGAAGTCCTGGATAACCTCTCAGTTCAGTAAGGAAAAATCTGTTAGAGCAACACAAACAGAAAAAAAAATCATGTTTCCTTCCTGTCTGGTCAAACTGTTGTCAGCAGGGTAGAAAGTGAGGGGCAAGTTCTCTAAAGCTGCTGAATTGGTCGAAATTTGGGCTGGAGCTAGCCCGGTCTGCACCACCTGTCTCAATAACAGCCAATTTTTCCAATAGACGTTTATCGAAGGAGCCGGGTGGAAAATTATCGGCCTGACAGTGACTGCATCCAATCACGGGCAGTCACTGTTTGGGTATTAAGCAGCTGCAGGTCCCCCTAGCTGTCGAATACAATAGGCGGCAGTGAAGATTACTTGATCCACACTGTTTAGTGTGGATAGACAATCGATTAATTTCTCTAGTTTAGTCACCTGGGCTGAATAAGAAAAGTCTAAAGGCGTATGGATAGCCCAACAGAACCCCAGATAGCTATTTTAAAAACCAAAATAGTGGTTGTAATCCTTCCCCACTCTATTCAAAACTAGAGTAAAATATTTTGGCTTGACATACAATTTAAAGAGAACAAGTCACTTGAGGGAGCTAAAGAACAGGTTTTGTTAAGTGCTGAAGTTTTGGTTATTTTAATTCCGTGTGAAGCTAATAAAAAGCCTGCTGTTTGTAATTGTTACTTATGGTGTACAGATATTTTCATTACAAATGTTTCTTTTTAAATATTTGGTATTATTGAATTAATATTTTTCTTTGTGATCCCCTAGGAGCAATTCACTGCAATGAGAGACTTGTATATGAAGAACGGTCAGGGATTTGCACTAGTATACTCTATAACTGCACAGTCCACATTTAATGACTTGCAAGACTTGAGGGAACAGATTTTACGAGTTAAAGACACAGAAGATGTAAGGAATTTTTTTTTTTCATTTAGTGTGGTTTCAAAATGTTTTTAAAGCCTTTTTCATATATAATTAAGTCTGATTTAACCTGTGTAAGTTTGTTTTTTATTTGTTTTTTGGCTTTTTTTCTTCCTGCCTGTGTTTTAAGATGGCTGCACAGCCACATCTTGATATCCCACTGCCCCGATGTCACACACTGACAACAGCTAGACTATTGTTTAATAAGTGTTCCATTTTTATTAGATTTGTGACTATTCTCACACTCAAAACAGTAGGCCATCATACACTTGGCCAGATGCACATAAAAAAAAAGGAGCTTTTCAGGATGAAATTTGGTCTGCTTTATAAGGAGTAACCACGTGGGCCACTAGAGCATGGTGCCATGTCATCATGTACTGCAACACATTCATGTATAACTATTCAGTAGTCAGAAGATGTAAAACAAAGTGTTAAAATGTCTGATCTTATGGAAGCTGCAACAGTGTGACTATTGTAAACTCTACACATCCAACCTCTTATCAGATCCTGTCCTCAATAGAGTTGTGTCAGAAATAAAGTGAATGTATAAATAAATAACTTTTACAGGATAGGGCAAAAGGTAACTTTTTATCTGTTTTAACTTGAAGTATGTCTAAGCCCTAGAACAAAAAAAATAAATAAGTACCGTTTTTTGCAACGCACGAAGGTCAGCCTTTTTTAATGCATGATTGTGTTAAATTGCATGGGCAGTAACGCGGTGGGAAACCTGGCCCAACTGGGGGGTGCCATTAGAAAATAATGGCACCACCAGGGCGATCAGCAGTGGTGGGTGATTGCGTGACCGCACGGCCATCTGCACAGTTTTGTATTTGATTGCTGCGTGGTCACGGATCGCCCAGGTGTGAGCATAGCCCAGCAGTTCTCAACCGGTGGGTCGTGACCCAAAAGTGGGTCACAACCCACAGTTGAGGTGGTCCCCACGTGCCTTGTGCTGTGCTAGGTAAGAGGCTCCTTAGCCTCCTCCTAGCGCAACAGTTTCCGTTCTCCTAGATGGTGCAGCGGCGGCTGGAGAGGATCAGAGAGAGGGGAGCGGGCAGAGGTGAGGAGAGGTGAATGCTTGATCACCAAAGAGCCGCACTGGGGGCCACCAGAGAGTCCCACTACCATCTGCAAGCCCACACAGATACTAGTTTTGGTTCATCCCTAAAAATGTTAGCGTTTGGCGGTCACCACAACTTGGCAAAAGTTACCAAGTGTCCTGGCCCTAGAAAGGTTGAGAAACACTGGCTTAGCCTGAATTAGATTTTTGTGTAGCAATGTCAAAATGTCGTGAACAATCAACAGCTACACTAATTTGTTTGCAGCAGGCCCACAAACTGTTTTCAGCCTAATATGATGTAGACATCTGAACTGAAAAAGAGGAGCAGTAGTACTTCATTACTGTGCAGCAGTACAAAGCAGGGTGCAGTTTGTGTATGTAATAATTTACCACTTATGTAATTACAAAGTAACAATTTATTTTATTTTTTTCCTCTACATTAGCGCAGTGTCTTGAACCTTGATCTTGACATTTACTGGTGCATCCAGCACTGATCTATAGATCGGTGAATGCCAAGATTACCGTATTTTTCGCTCCATAGGACGCACTTTTTTCCCCCCAAAAGGAGGGGGGAAAAGTGCCTGCGTCTTATGGAGCGAATCCCGACGCCCGAGACATGCAGTTTCGGGCGCTGGGCGAGTAGTAGGAGCCACTGCTCGTTTAATACGAGTGATCTAACGAGATCACTCGTGTTAAAGCTGAGCAGCGGCGATCGAGTTCAGCAGCAGGAGCCACTGCTCGTTTAATACGAGTGATCTAATGAGATCACTCGTATTGAAACCGAGCAGCGGCGACGATCGAGATAACCATAGAGCAGACGAAGAATAGACGTTCTTCGCCTGCTCTGTGTCATCACTGAGACCGTGGCGCTGTAATCACAGCGCCACCTGTTTCAGCGGTCACTAACTGCAGCTTCTGTCACAGCTTCTGTCATAGAAGCTGTGACAGAAGCTACAGTCTCGAGTGCTCCATAAGGCGCGCCGGACCTCCCTGCGTCCTATGGCCCGGTGCGTCTTATGGACCGCAAAATACGGTAATTTTTTTACCTCAATATTTAATATCTCAGTCTTACGAGACAACTCCTAAACAAGTTTGTGAGGGGTCACGGCAAAGGCACCAGTGCTGTAGAGGAACTGAATAACCACTCTGAAGCTTTGTAACATTAGAAAGGTTCTGTTTGTATCCCTGGCAAAGCACCAGTGCCAACTCAGAACAGAGCGGGGGAATCCCTGCAGGTAGCAGTGACTGACAGTCACTGCTTTCTGCAGGGAGGTGATTGGAAATTGAGCGAGCGTCGGTATGTGTTCGATCACTTCCCGATCAAAAGAGCTGACCTGTGACAGCTTCTTTTGTCAGGATTGAAGAAAATAGGTCACCAGCACTCCATAAGTTAAAATGAATGAGTCCTTTTAATGGACAATGATGTCACAGAAATCTCACCTGGATTGGATTGATCCTTTGCCTAAATACTCACAACAATTCTGCCGCCTGAACTGACCTCAGCCTGCTTACTGACTACGTCTCTCCATGAACTGACTTTGGCCTGCATAGTGACCACATGTTTGCCTTCCACCTGAACTGACCTTGGCCTGCAAACTGACCACTTCTCTGCCTGCCACCTGAACTGACCTAGTTGACCACATTTCTTCCTGCTGCCTGTAGTGACCCATCTGCATGTCCAACTGACAATGGTCCATCCAAAACACCAGTCCCAGTCATCCTCTGAAAACAGCTGCACTCCTGGAACCACAGGTACTGTTTTGTTTACCTTTTGTCAAGCTTACTGTGCTTCCTGGTCACTGAACATAGCATTTTGTTTACACATTTTGGCCTAAATGTATGAAGAAAGATTATTTATTTGCAATGTTTCATTAACATAATATAAGGAAAACAGTTTTTTTGTAAAAAAAAATAGGTATTTTTTTCTTTATATAGTAAAAAATAAAAACCCCAGTGGTGATTAAATACCACCAAAAGAAAGCTCTATGTGTCCCCAGAAAATGGTAAGAAATTCATTTCAGTACAGCGTTGCATGACAGAATAAATGTCAGTCAAAGTACCGCAGCGCTGAATACTGAAAAATGGCCTGGCCAGGAAGGGGGTGTAAACACCTGGTCTTGAAGTGGTTAAGTAATGACCCGACCCATCAGCAGTAACTTCCTCACGCAGACTTTATTGCTGCTGAGTTGAGCGAGTATGCCAGACTATTGTCAGGTGTGTTAATAAGATCTGATTGCTTGTGAGTACTGGTTCTAAAGCTGGCCATACCCTATTAGATTTCAGAACGAACGTTCATATGAAAAAGCTTTCTTTATCGCCCAATAATGCCATCAGACACTTAACAAATGTCGATAGAAATTTAGTTTGGTTTTAACGTTCAATTTTGGTATCAATGAAGTTTCCAGAATGAAAACTACGTTCACTGTTAGAATTTGTTCATTCGAGAAAGTTTCCATCCTGCTCCTTCAAGTTTTAAAGTCTAATCAGTGTATGGCCAGCTTGACTCTGTTGCCTATTGGACTACACAGTCAAATTTGGACACCCTGCACAACTACAATAAGGGTAAAGTGGACTATAAAATGGCTGACTGCATATTTATTTCTCTAATTTCAGCAGGACTTAGTGGCACAATAGTTTTCCTCACTTGAAAAACTATGGATTTATTGCAATATGAAACTAATCTTCTTTTTTTTCTTCTCCCTGTTAAAGGTTCCCATGATTTTAGTGGGCAACAAGTGTGATTTGGAAGATGAGCGGGTAGTTGGCAAAGAACAGGGACAAAACCTAGCCAGACAGTGGAATAATTGTGCCTTTTTAGAATCTTCGGCAAAGTCTAAGATCAATGTAAATGAGGTTAGTAGGACTTTGATCTGATATTTGTATTTCTTTATTTGTGTGTATCTAACACTACACTACACCGCCTACAGGCAGATTGGACACTGGCAAACAGACAAATAGTAGTCTAGCCCAGGATAAGCTCTCCTGTGCTCAACATGTTAGTTTGTTTTTTTTACTAGTGTCCTAGTAGAATAAAGGTCTGTTCTTCAACTCTGCTGAGAAGAGTTTCACCAATTTTTGCTAGCCTCCCTTGCTATATTTTGTTTGTGAATTTGTTCTTGCATTGACTTCAATCAAGCTTCCTTACTACACCACTGCTTGAGGTGGTCTATACATGGCTATCTGGATCAGCCTTTTTTCAGCTTGACTCTGGCGTGCCGTCGTCAGACCTTGCTGGACTGGACATCGTGGGGTGGCCTGGAATGTGACCTTCAGGCACAGGGTTCCACTTTTGGCGCTTTCCAGGCATTGCAAGCGGCAGGCTAACTCACTATTTCCATCGTTTGTCACCGTTTACATTTTCCAATAATATCAGTTTTGCCAAAGAATGAGGGAAACACTGAGGGATTGAGTGCTGCCTGGATCCACTCGAAGTGTTGTGTGTGTGTGCTCTGCATTCTTTCCTGCCGTTCATCATAGTGGAAGTACCACATGGCACTCCCATCTCTGGTCTGTTCCTACTGCCCGTCTACAGTGACCTGGTTGCCCCCGGCTGTCTGACCCTCATCACCCACTAGCAGCCTGGGTATGTGACTACCTGAGGCCTTGCCTTGCACTTTGGACCTAGTTACATCGCCGCAGCATTGTGGTAACATGTGCACATAGAGTGAGGGGGCAGTTCTGCTGCTACTGTTGAGCCCAGGCCATACTCCTAATAATTCTGCGATTTGTCTACTCAGTATCCTGAATAGACAAATGAGTATTCAGGGCACTGACACAGGAGACAGTCGCCTATCACATCATCGGCCTGCAGTCACTCAATACTCTAGGCTGTAATTGCTACCAAAGGTGCTTCAACAAAGTACTAAGTAAAGGGTTTGGATATGTTTGCCAATGTGATTTTTTTTTTTTTCAGTTTTTTTGCCATTATGGGACACTGAGTGTAGATTAATGAGAAAAAAGAAAAAATTATATATATATTCACACACACCATCACATTATAACCACCAGCCTAATATTAAGTAGGCCCTTCTTATGTCCCCAACATATGGACTACACTAGACCTCTGAAGGTATGCTGCGGTATCTGGCACCATGGTGTCAGTACCAGATCCTTTAAGCTCTGTCGGTTTGAGAGTTGGGGCCTCCATGTATCACACTTGTTTTTCATGCACATTCCACAGATGCTGGATTGGATTAAGATCTGGAGAATTTGGTGGCCAAATCAACACCTCACTGGTTGTGCTCCTTTAAACCATTCTGTAACCATTTTTGCAGTGTGGCAGAGTGCATTATCCTGCTGTAAGAGGCTACTGTCGTCAGGGAATGCCGTTTCCATGAAGGGGTGTACTTGGTCAGCTAAAATGTTTAAGGCCTGGTTCACACCTGTACGTTTTGTAGCGCGTTCAACGCTCTACAAAACGCTCAAACCCCCAAAAATCCCATTGTTTCCTATGGGTATGGTTCACACCTTGCCGTATTTCAGCCCATCTGAACGCGCTACAAAACGGCCTACGCCTGAAAAGGTACATGAGCTTCTTTGCGGCATCTTTGTAGCGCGTTTCTATTGGGATACAGCCAAGTAGCCCTCGGAAACGCGCGTTTGTCGCATGTTTTTAACCGCGAATCACGGTAAAAATGCGCGTCACGAAACGCGCGACAAACGCGCATATTCGATACGCCTCGGTGTGAACAGAGCCTAAGTAGCTGGTATGTATCAAAGTAACATCCACATGAATAGCAGGACTCAAGGTTTCCCAGCAGAACATTGCCTAAAGTACCACAGTGCCTTTACCAGCTTGCCTTCTTCCCATGGTGCATCCTGGTGCCATCCCTTCACTAAGGTCAACGACACACACCCAGCTATCCAAATTAATGGCAGTTCTGATGTTCACGTTTTGGCAGTGGACACGTGTCTGCATGGGCACCCTGAACGGTGTGCGGCCACACAGCTCCATACATAACAAACTGCGATGCTCTGTGTGTTCAGACACCTTTCTTTCTGAACCGGCATTATCTTTTTCAGCAATTTGAGCTACAGTAGCTCTTCTATTGGATGGGGACTACACGTGCCAGCTTTCTCTCCCAATGTGCATCTTTAAGCCTTTGGACGCCCATGACCCTGTTGCTAGTTCACTAGTTTTCCTTCCATGGACCACTTTTGGTAGGTCCTGACCATTGCAGACCAGGAATATCCCACAAGAGCTGCAATTGTGGAGTTTTTCTGACCCAGTCGTCTAGCCATCACAATTTAGGTCTCGTCAGTCGCTGAAATCCTTACACTTGCCCATTTTATTTGCTTCCAACACATCAGCTTCAGGGACAAAATGTTTACTTGCTCCCTAATATATCCCACCCACTTCCAGATGCCTTTTGTAACAAGATAATTGCTCACTTTATATTTGTATATATCTATTAGAAAAACTTTCATTGTCTTTGAAATGCATGCCTGTGAGAGAAGCTGCAAGAGGTGTGCAGCTGGTAAGAGTTGCACTGTTCTGCTTTCCTAAAACTGTGATGTAGCTCAATGATTAACTATACATTTACATTCCAGCTGACTGCAGAACAACCATTTTAAATGCATTTCGTACGAAATACCTGCAGTAATAATAAATCACTGCTTAGTACAATAAAATACCAAATACAGTGCTGAGAAAAAGGGTAGTTACACTTACCAGTAGGTAAGGTCTTCAGGTCTGCTTAGCACATACAGCTTAAAGCAAATATGGCATTAAACTAAGTAAATTAAGTGATTTTCTTTTAGCCGATTACACGAAGGCAACAATTGCTTCCATGCAGTATCTTAAGACCAAATAAAAGGTTAGCACAAGTAAGATAAAGGAGAAAGATTTGGCATGCATGCGATGATTCAAGCTGCAGCTTTTAGAACCTGATCCACTTTTCTAAGAAGCTGCGTTATGCTGCTTAAAAGCTTCTTTCCAGACCTCTGTTGACTGTGCTGTAAAGTGCTTTCTAGATCCAGAGCCTTGGCAAGGACTCTTTAAGGAGTGGGCTGAGCACCGGGAACTACTTTTATTTGTTTAGACCTCTTGGGTGCCATTATTATCCCATTTATAGAAGGAGATAAATTGTTAAGAAATGTGTGTGACCTTTCACCAAGTGATGCAGGATAGTCTGCAATCTTGTCCTTTCATTCAGCGTAAGGTAGCACCTTACTGATGCTGCTCTTAATTGCATGCGACACGCAGTTCCATCTCAGCTCTTTTTGCCATCTACAGTACCTGGTCATATGAGAACCTTTGAACCTTCCCAGATTTCAGCAGTCTGTTTGTGGATATTCAATGTATTACAGCTAAGTTGTCCCTGTTTGCAGTGCACATGACTGCTCCTAAGCACAAAGGGAGCAGTCTTTATGTACTGGATGCCTCAAGCTTACAGTTCACCCACACTTTCCAGTCCAGGCTTTAGAGTTGTCAAGGATCTGACATCTACAGTGTGGAACATTCTCCCTTGCTTGAGACCTTGTATTACTTGGAGTCCACCCTGACACTGTCAAATGTAGCCCCCTCCTCTGCGTTATACGGAGATGATTTCACTGCAGTAATGCAGAATTTTATCGGCCAAATTGCAATTATAATTACTAACTCTGGCCATAGAGAATATACGCATACCTCAACACCTTCCCCTGCAGAATCATTATGTAACCTGCCTGTGGCCTCCTAACCCTTAACTGTTGGAAGCTCTATATGATGAAAAGTCTCCAAAATCCTTGCAGGATGAGATTGCCCTTGAGGAGTCTGCGATGGGTCCCAGGTTAAGAGAGACCCACTTGGCTTTTATCAATGTGCTCCATGCAAACCTAAAGATTGAGGAGCAGCCTCTAACTGCTACCAGAAAAAGATTTACAGATTCCCTGGAGAAACCTGTTTGGTCATGCATTTATATACTGTGGTTACGAATACCACTGTAATGAATCAGCCTCAGTCTGTAACTATAAAGCATATACAGAAAAAAAACCCTGCAAATAACCCCCTGCATTAGAAAATACACAAGGCTAAGACGTTACTTCAGACCGTACCAAAAAAAAGAGTGTATAAAACGGTTTAATGATAATAGCACCTGTATGTTGCACCACTATAAGGTCTTCATTGCTGCCAAACAACACCATACATGTAGCTAATTCAAACGTGTCTAATGAAATCCAATGCAGCTGGTAATTGCTCTTTAACCAGTTGACATCCGCTGTGTTAAACCCCCTTCCCATCCAGGCCATTTTTCAGTATTCAGCGCTGAGGTACTTTAACTGACATTTATTCCGTCATGCAGCGCTGTACTGAAATGAATTTTATACCCTTTTTTGGGGACAGATATGCTCCCCCTGACTACCCCATAAACAAAAAACTCTTGGGTACGTAAAAAAAAGATCATTGCAGTGGCCCAACTACCCTACCCCCTTCCCCTTGCTTTAAAGGGTTACGTGCTCATTTCTTTTAGGTGGTAAAGGAATAAGCATTTATACTCTTGCCGCCTCCTCTGCACTGTATAACCGGTTTGCATTTGCCACTTTGCCAGTCACAGGCATTCCAATGTCATCCCGTACAATGCAGGACCAGCCGTCCTGCATTGGGTTAAGGCCCACCCACATCCCAGACTGTTGGAGAGCGCTGGGTCAGCAAGGAATGGGTTAATGATATCTTCTTATTCCTCTACCCCTTGACTAAACCAACATTTAACAATTGCGGTGTGAGGGGAGCCCAGTTCTCAAGGGTCATTATTGTCACTAAACTAGAAGTTCGGCTTTAAAGATCTATCTAATGCTGCAAAAGTCACTGACCTTATGTGGTTTTAAAGTTAATTCTTATAGATGCTTCAATAATGTGTGGGAATATTTTGTACTAAAATTATTTATTTTCTTTTAGATCTTTTATGACTTGGTCAGACAGATAAATAGGAAAACACCAGTGGAAAAGAAAAAACCTAAAAAGAAATCTTCGTGTTTGCTGCTTTAGACTCTCTTTAAGCAGCAGATCTGAGCCAGGTGAATATAACATTATTTCCTCTTAACATACAGTATATGTTTTTGTGTATACATATTTAGCAGTTGTAGAATAGTTATGGAAATTCTTGTTTGAAGCAGAATCTTTGCACTGTAGGTGACTTTGCTCCAAAATTTGGGCCTTTTTATAGTGGTAGACGACTGAATTATTCTGAAGCCAGGAAATCCAGCCTAGAAGCAAGCACATACTTTAAAGTTGAACTCAAGCCATAACTTTTTTTGGATAGACAATAGGTTTTAGAACATCTCGCCTTTTGTATTGTCATCGGTTCCCCCATTTGGAGGATTGCCAGAATAGCAAGTGATTGCAAATCTTTTTTAACGGGGATACAGGCAAAAGCAAACTTTTAGATATATGTCCGAAGTACCTTGTACCTAATATGAATCAAATGAGCTGCAAGCTTATATCATGCGTGTGTGAAATCACACTGTTTTATAGTATAGTGGAACTTATATACAGTATGTACTTCTTTTTTTATTATACTTGTATTCCACAGCATGGCACACACGTGATACAAATTTGTCTATTTCTTCATGTCCTGGTAACAACCTCGCCTCCCATTTCTTATTAGGTCAGCACAGGGGCAGTAAGTGAGCGAAAGCCTCCCTAATGGTGTCACAGACAGAAATAAAAGCCATACAGAAATTTAAAACTTTCCTCACTTTTATCTAAAACCTAAAGAAAAAAAAAATCAGGCTTGCATTTACTTTACCTAGATAAGGTTAACCATTATAAACTTATCCAAGAATTAAGTTGCACAGTGTGTATGCGCCAATGAAAAATCAGCTAAATATCTAAGAACCAAGATCATTTGTACTTTACAAACAAAATGCTTTGGCGAGCTGGATAAGCACATTTTATATTGCTTAATACCAATTCAAAAACAAATATGTAATATACTGTTCATGAATCAAATACGAGTGTTTGCTTTGTCCAGACCAGGCAGAAATAATAGGTATCATCCAGTTCTGAATCTTTGGCCTGCAGAGTTGAATGCATTTAAACCTTTACATTGTCAACTTTCATATAGTCAGGTTTTAGGAATTTCCACATACTTTTGATTGCAGATCAGGTGGGGGTAGTGTGAGCAAGTGTGCAAAAATGTGTTGTGGCACTCATCCAGGGCAAGTATCAGATTGTTCTGAAAGCATGAGTCAGCATGGCAATTGGGAAGCTAGCATTTCAGCATGGACGCCTCCATACTTCTTCTCTATACATTTCCTTAAAAAATGGGGGGGGAAGAATCGGGGCATGGTGGCATTATGTAGATACAAACATCTAAACGTTAAAATGCATGTGTTTGATTTTTTTCTTTTCTTTTTTTGTAGAGTACAGGAATGAAGAACTGTTGCCTAGTTGGAAAGTGCCAGCATTCCAAGATGTAAAAAGATATCCAACCTTAATTTAACATATCTGAAGAGGTTCCTTTTTATTTTATATATTATATAAACAAATTTAGATCTCCAATACTGTTTGCACAAGGTTCCCTGGAAATAAATCGACTGTTTCTCTCTGAAAACAAGACACCACCATGTCAACTATTGCAATAGTGTTGACAACAGATGTGAAAATAAAGATACTTGACTCCATTCTGAATGATTGTGAATGCATTTCAAATGTTACATATTGCTAGATTAATTACATGATTTTCATATTGACTTTCAGATCCTGTTTGTAGTCATGCTTGTGTCGAGCCCTAAAATGTAGCCATTTATAGTTTTTCTTTATAAATATAGATATATAAATATATATATTCCCTTTAATGATCTCAATGGGGCTAATACCTTTGAGTCACGGTGACTTCATTTTATATTTAAATCATACAAGTTTGTCATTGCTATCATCTTGCCATTATAATTAAGCAAACATTTTGTGTACAATGGTTCTGGGGAGGGATGGTGATTTCTTTTATAGGAAAACTGGGAAACTGATTTCTATGGATTTCAAAACTGAAATATATAATATACTAAACTCTAATATTGCTTCTTGTTTTACTGTCACAGATTAAATTACAACTTTTATGAATGATTAAATTTTAGTACATTTTCATTTTTGTGATTGCGTATTTTTTTTCTTTTTTTTTTTTTTGTAAGCCACCCAATTAAATTTCCACTGTCATGTTTTATTTTATCTCAATAGTTATTTGTGTGCCTTATTTAAAACAAAAAAAATGTCAGTTACTGAATTGTACTTAGGATAACTAATAAATATAACCTATTTTACAAACACATTCCCCATGATAATCCATTCAATTAGACTTGTTCTACCTGATCAGTTGTTTTTTTTTTTTTTCCTCTGGTAACAGAGTGGGGAAGGGAAAGAACCTTTTTTTTTCCACTGATCTTATGTAAAGGATAACATTTTCATGAATGAGAAACCACTAATTTTTAGATGCCAAATAAAGTTTGTCAAAGCTTTGACCTGATCCCTACCTAAGGAATTTTGTGTTTTTTGTTTTTTTCCTGGAGGTATACATGGTGATCATAGATGGATGCTTGTGGCAATCCAACCTGGTGAGGAGGAAATCCCATTGATGCTAGTCTCTTTTTGGTGCCCATGTTGAAACCAACAAAAATTGATACCCACGCTTGTGCATAATTATGCTATGAGCACTTGTAACTATTCTAGTTATAGTTCAGTGTTGTTTAGACTGATTTTAGGCAATGCATTACCTTTATAATTCTTAGGGCTTTACTTTTAAGTCGGATATGCTGTTGGGAACTCCTCAAATATTATTGATTAAATGCTAGAAATAAACTTAATTCAATTTTTAAATTCCCGTTTGTGACACTACAAAATGTGGAAAAGCCAAATATTCAAATGAAGTACAGTACACTAATTTCATTTCTGCTCAGGAGGAAAATCACATACGATGCTGAGCAACTACTTTTGGATTTCTGTAGGGTCTATAGGAAACCTGTGTATGGGAACTGCCATTTGTGACCTATTTTTACTATTGGTATTACTGATTTTAAGATTTAATCAGTCATCTATAGTAAACACATAGAGCAATGGTCTTCTTTTGGTATAAGTTATACAAGGGTTACGTGGTAGCATTCATTGGAGCACAAAGTGATCATATGAGGTCAAGGCAAAATTATATTTTAGATATTCAGTATATCTTGCGAATATATGCACATTTACCCATTTTCGTTCTCTGTAAAGCCCATTTCCACCTTTGCGGACATATGTTTTAAAAATAATCTAATGCATGCAATGTACACCAAGTTACATGAAGCAGGCATATGCAGTTGCTGTATATGAACACAAACTGTTTTTTGTTTGTTTTTTTAGCTGTCCTCATGGCTCCTTTTTTTTAAAATATCCACCCTGTGTAAATGAACACTGTCTGAGCTGTCTCCCCCATTCATTAATATTCATAGTGGCCTCTCGGACAGTGTATTGTATCCTGGAAAGGCAGAGCTGGTGTGCAGTGATCCTTACAATGACTCAGGGAGGGGGTCAGCTGCTTTACAATCTGACCCCAGTGTCAGACAGTTTCCTGTGGTAGGAATTTTTTATTTGTATGACTCAGGCCTACTAAAGTCAATAAAAATTAAAAATCCTGCAATGTTAATCATGAAAATGTACATGCATATACATTATCATTGCACCCTTACATTACTACAATAAATGTTATACACATACAAATGTGGAAATGAGATTTAACCATGCTGCAAGTACAAAAAATAACTTGATGTGCCAGAAATATAGTATGCACCGACCTTCCTCTTTGACATGGCAGCACAGCTCTGAATTATTAAGCAGGTGGTGTCAGATCAGCCCTGCCTACTACATTTCTGATGGATAACAAAGAACAAATCCTATCCTAATCTCCATAACTTTGTGTACAGACTGAGAGCTCAGGGCGATATTAGCTCACAGGATTTTTGGCAAAAGCAACATATATTGTTTGCACTTCTTGGACAGATATGACAAAACACATTCAGTGGTATGTTTAGCAGACCAAAAGCAAGCAAATGGATCCATTGTTGGGGTGTACATAGGTTTTATTTGCTACTACAGGCTATTTTTGTAGAGTACACTATAGGGAGACATTTGTGCCATCTGTTTACTGATTGATTTATTAGCATGATTGAGCTACTGTAAATTTGTGTAGCTGTACCCTTGATGAGCTCTAACACCTGTCACCTTTAGAAATGTATGAGGAAACACCTCACAAAGAATAGAAAGTCCTTCTGCCGAACTGACTGAGTTCTTCTGATCATTTTTTTTTTTTTTTTTACTACTTCTCAGGAAGGTACCGTAAGATTTGTCCCTGATCCTTGCCCTCCAAAACCCTTCATAAGAAAGCTGGAGGAGGAGGCCTTGTCTAACCCCCCCCTCCCCCTCCTGTTACAGTGCCTGAGAAAAGCCAATTTCAGAATTGCCACCTTGCAGGCATTCCAGCTAGTTGGTGGCCACGACTGCTTTCCCGTTTGCCCTGAGTTCCAGGTTTTCCCTGCAGTGCATACACTGTCTGTACCAGGGGTGGTGGAGTTGTAGGGGCATGTACTGGAAAGAGTAGAAACGCTTTCATGTCGGCTGCTCCAGTTCCCGCTAGCCACCCCCAGCAATGGAGGAATCAGTGGCTCCAGGTGCCTCCGTCTTGAGTGACACTGGGCATCACTTCTGGGTGGGGGTCAGGTAATGTGTGGTTGAAGAAGACTGGAAGGGCTCGCTGGTGCCTTTTTTTGACTCCCAGCATCAGCTGCAAGGCTGCCACTTATGGAGGAACTGATGCTGCACTACGGATGACTCTGGGAAGACTACAGCTCAGGTTAATACAGACGTACCCACCACCGACAAGGTCTAGCACTACCTCACTACAAAACTCACATTTTGTATATGACTATATGTTGAGCGTTACAGTGCATGCATTCATATGTGTTTTCATATACTCTTGTAATGAAAAAAAGGCCTCAGTCATGAAGGGGTTAAATGAGTTGCTTTAAATTGTTATTAATACTGAACAATTACCTTTTTAAAAAAATGTATAAAAATGCTTTCCTGTAAAAAGCAGTTAAAAGTAAATGAATGGCCCTGTATCTTGGTTTGTAATGTGGCCCACATTTTTTCTGATATTCAACCACTAGATGGTGTTATATTCATGATATAAGCATACTATGTTGTAAAGTAGAGACCACTCTACAAATGTAAGCAAGGACAGGGTCCAAGAAAAATACATGCAACAGTCTTTTCTGCCAGTCTTGGGCATAGGGAATCCAGCAAACAAATACATGTATACTGATAAGTCCAACTCTGTCTTTTCTTTTATTCCTTATTTTACCTCACAAAACAATAATAGACCTGTTGCTATTTTTTGCCTTTCTCTAAAGACACATCACCAAACACTGAGTAAATCTGTGATTTACCCATTCAGTGCAAAGCAATAAATTCACATTAATGCAGACCTCCACACACACGCATATATTGACCTTCATTTCACTCCAATTCTGCCACCAGAAGCAAAAGCAAAGTTCTATGTGAGCTAAAAGACACCAGAGCAGTAGTTCACACAGAACTATGGACTCTCCTCTGACAGTGCTGTTTGTCCCAGATGTCAAATGGGTGAGCTGCACGCTCCTCTATACTTGGAAGTAGGGGATGAGCAAAGTGCCTGAGTTTCACTCAAAGGGGGTTAGTCAAATACTGCATTAAGTCTTAAAAAACCTTGAACTTAAAAATTGATGTTATTTGAAGTTTATGGGTCTGGCAAATTTTGATACTACATTCTAGCCATATTCAAGGCTAATAGACAAGGTATTGTCAAAAAAGGCCATGGGGAGCTAGGTACTGCAATAGGGGGATTTTAACAAAGCAAAAAAAAATTAAAAAGTACCATAAAGTGGGGAGAGGGGCCTAGTTTAATTGAGACTTTGAGGACAGCATGGGTAAAACAAAAACAGTCCTTTTAATCATATGCTTGGGAGATGTATTTAAGCTGTATGTAATGTTATGGAACAGAATGATTTTCACAGATCGCATCAGTGACCATGTATGTTGGCATTGCATATTTTGGATGTCTAATTGATTTTTCAACTTTTACATTTAGCTTTTCTTAAATACAGCAACACCCCAATCTGATTCAATTTAACTTGGAAAAAAGGCTTTTTTTAGGCAGTTGTGGCAGTAATAGGCCCAGACTGAACAATGGAAGTAGCATATACAACACATCTAAAAGCTATAGAAATGTTTCCTAAAATATAAAAAGCTACATTTCTCAACTTTGTAAAGATTGGCTAGTGCCAAAACAATTTATTAGTATAGTTTGTGAGCTTATTTTTCACAGCATCACACTGCATTGTATTAAAAGTTTAATAAAATGTCAAAACAGTGCACACAAATACTTCAAAACCCTCCATTCCCTGAATCCCTTCCCATTCCCATATCCCCAATTATTTCCAAAATATTTAAAGTATTGATTTTTAGGCATGTGTTTGGTAGAAATTGGCTAATGTCAGGACAGCACTCAAGCATTTGAATAGGTAGCAAATAGAAAATGACAAGGCAGGATTTTTCTTGCAATAAAAAGATAAATAGAGTAGCATAGAGTAGATTATCTGAAAGAAAAAAGCTACAAATATTGTTCAGTGGTTGCTCAGTTTGTAAGCTGTTTGATTAGGTCACAATACAAGAGGTAGAGAGGAGACGGGTTTTATCTTGAAATAAAAATTTGGAGCATATTATTTGATAGAAGTTAACCACAAATATTGTACAGAGACTGGACAGTATGTAAGCAACTTGATTAGGTCATAATGTAAGAGTGAAAGACAAAGCAGGTTTTTTTCTTGAAATTTAGGTCACAATGTAAGAGGGAGAGAGAAAGCAGGTTTTTTCTTGAAATAAACAGTATTTTTTTGGGAAACAATAGCCACAAGTATTGTCCTGCTACTGTGGACAGTATGTAAGCAACTTGGTAAAGCTGCCATTAGAGACACAGAGACAAGACAATTTTAATCTTAAAATAAGCATTCGAATGTATTATTTGAGAGGCAATATCCACAAATATTGTGAAATTTAGGTCACAATGTAAGAGGGAGAGACAAAGCAGGTTTTTTCTTGAAATAAACGGTATTTTTTTGGAAACCATAGCCACACATATTGTCCTGCTACTGTGGACAGTATGTAAGCAACTTGGTAAAGCTGCCATTAGAGAGAAAGAGACAAGGCAAGTTTAATCTTAAAATAAACATTAGAATGTATTATTTGAGAGACAATATCCACAAATATTGTACAGTGGCTGGACAGTATGTAAGCAATTTCTGAAGGCCACAATGTAGGAGAAAGAGACAAGTAGATTTAATCAATAATAGAATGTATTAGCATATATAGTCACACATATTTTACAGTTTAAATCTGAAACAAACACTTGTGTTTATTAAGGAAAAAACACTTGTTCCATACGTTATCATAGTTGCTCATTTTGGTTAATATTATAGTCCTCTGTCAAATATATTTCTGTTGTTGCAATTTGTATTGATAGTTTTGCACATTCTAAGTAGTTGTTACTATATTTATGAGCCTGTACGCATGGATAGTGGATCAATGTTTGGTCATTATTATACTGCTAAGTTGGACCTTGAGTTTGAAACAGTTTTGTTTACATTCAGAATAGGAAGTAAATGGGTAATGTTACTGTAACAATAGTTTATTAACTAATAAAGTTGACTTTCTCTACTTTTAGGTTAGGTCACTAGTGATCATAGATCTGCCTCAGCAGAAATCTCCAGCTAAACTATCTGTACAAATACATCAAAGCTCCATCTGCCAAGATGGTCAAACACGTGCACATCCATGGCTTGTGAACTGCAATGGTCCTGAGGATAACATGGATTTTTGTACAAGTTGTACATCATTGCAATTGCTCTGCTGCAGCAGCCATCTGATTACCAGATGTCGAAGGATTTCCATAACTTGATAAGGATGATTTTGATAAGCTCATTTGCTTCTGAACTTTTTTTTTTAAAGGTTAGAATTAGCATTAATATCTTTTCAGTCCAGCACAGGGGCATCGCTAGTGCCGGGCTCTGGGGCTTGTGTCTCGCATCTGTTGGTAAGTGTCCCATGTCCACACTCACACCACAATCATCCCCTTTTTGTGTTTGCTTTACAGCTGTCAGCTTTTGACCCTACATGCTGCCTGTCCGATCTGTAGCACAGGGCCCAGGGAAATACTCTGAAATTCCTCCTGGGCTCCCTGCTACAGCAGAAACTTTGCCTTCCTGTGCCTGGGGCTGATCTCAGCCTCCTGCACTTGAAATTGATAGTGGCCATTAAGTGCAGAGGAAGTACAGTCACTGACCACAGAGAGCAATGTCCTGCTGCAGATTCCTGGACTCATCCATTCTTACTCAGCAGTAAAGTGTCTCTGGAAATAGAACTCTTCCTTTCATATCTCAGCAGTGGAGTGTCTGTAGAAAAAAAGACTTGTCCGTTCAGCTTAGTTCAGTATGCAGTGACATAATGCAACACCAAGGTGAGTGTGTTTAAAGGGAAGGGGGGATTGGACAAGGAACTTGTCTGACCCCTGTGCTTTGTACATTACTCACTCTTGACCCCATACGTTTAGTACGTTACACTTACTCTTGACCCTCGGGGGAAAGCAGAGATTGGGGGGGAACTCCCCAGGAACAGCAGTTCTGCTCCTGAGATCTGCAGGGTATTCCTCCCCATGCCAGCTATGGTACATTATCTGACTGCAGAGCATTCCTCCCCATCCCAGCCATGGTACATTATCTGACTGCAGTGCATTCCTCTGTGTTCCAGCCATGATATGTTATCTGACTGCAGAGCATTCCTCCTCATCCCGTCCATAATATGTTATTTTCACTGCAGAGCATTCCCCCCCATCCCAACCATGATACATAATCTGACTGCACAGCATTCTTTCCCATCCCAGCCACGGTAAATTCTCTGACTACTACTTTGAGACCCCTGCTTACAGCTTGGAGTCAGTGGCAGAACTAGGGGCGCAGCATTTGCAGCTGGGACCATACCCTAGCCCTCCACCACTGTCCTAAAGTCATTATTTTGTATTGTTTTAGAAATACTAACACTAAAAAAAAGTACAGGTAATCGGTATTGGTGTGTACTTGAGGAAAAGTATTGGTGCTTGTACTCGGTCTGGAAAAAATGGTATCATTGCATCCCTACTAGGAACCAAAGACGCTGTGACTCGCACAGTCTCATTGGTTGGTAGGACTCTAATGGCTGGGCTTCACATCCTCATTGTTGCTAGAATGCAGGCAGGTGTACCATAACAGCCAATGACAATGTTAAACTACCCAAGCCTTAGCAACCAATGACACTGAACTCTACAGCGGCATTGGTTGCTAGCGGTTTTGCCACACAGGGTCACTGGTTGCTAGGACACAGGAGGGAGCACCATAACAACTAATGATGCAGTGGAACCACCCGCGTGCTAGCAACCAATGACGTTGTGTGGGCCGGCCATTGGCATCCTAGAAATCAATGACGTTGTGCAGGCCACATGACTCCATTATTTGCTAGGACACAGATGGTGCTTTGGTGGGTAAACTGGCCAAATTGTTCGCCAGTTCATTGAACTGCAAACAGCTTGAGTTCAGGTTGAACTCATAGTCGAACAAAACCCAAAGCTCAATCCTATGGCCTATAGCAACCTGTCATTTTATGACTGTTACTTCTCACTCCTGGTATACAAATCAGTTAGGGTGCATTCACACCAAAATTGTACTTACAGGTCCATGCAGGGTCTGTTAACTTGCAATTGTACCTACTGATTTCCTTTTCAGCTCAACGTAAGGCAATACAACGTAAGACCATGCAACGTATGGCAACGTAACACAGTGGTGTGAACTGTCCCATTCACACCCATTTATTTTTCGTTGCTCTTGTGATACCATCCGTTTTTAAACGCAACGGGTCTGGGGTGCATGGGACCTTGAAGAATCTGACCGCAATGGGCATCATGATCATTTTTCTTTATTAAATGAAGTGCACAATCTTTGTAACATGGATACAGTAGTACTGAATGGGCACCGATTCTGCCACACCATGCCAAGTATGAATCTATAACTATTTTGTCAGAATGCAGGCTTAGCTCAGTCTACACTGAACATGATAATTGGCCGAAGTTTAAAATAAAAGCCTTCCAAGATTAAAATTGCCTGCATTTTCCTTTAGCTAGATGAAGCCTTGTGAGGCTGTCTAATCTCACCACATTCTCTGATCTATGATGTCAGCAGCTGACTGGAATAATCTTTGATTCAGTGGGGAACAATGCATTATTCAGCGAGCTATGAAAACAGAACTCACTATGCTTTGTCATCTGTTAATTGCTGGCCTATTCCAGACATTCGCAATTATGTTTTTGGTGGAGGCCACACCAAGACCATTGTTCATTTTTTTCTACAGATGTTCAGTGTAGAAAGCAATAGATCTGAGACATGTAATAGAGGAGGATTTAATGTGCTGCTTCTATAAACAATAGTATATTGTTCCAACTGTTCGGCATGGCAGATATCGTATATATTGTGCACATATCAAATAGTCATTAGCTTGAAGGCATGTTACACCCTTCACGTAACTTTAGTGGAATGTGTATCATTTTATATCTTTAAAGAAATTACATTTCAGCTCTAGTTGCATGATGGGCAAGAAAATAAAGTAAACGTGAATTTAATTCTTATTTATTGTCTTATTAACACTACAATTATACAATCCATACCTGTGAAAGAACAAGGTGCTTATGCAAATGTGGTTTTTACACATGTGACACCCATGCAAGTCTTCATGTTGGGGCCGTCACACTTCCCTGTGCCATGATCCGGCGCTGGGTTTTGCCTCCTGTCCCAGGGGCTTGGCTCCCTGCCAATCCATGCTGAACCTCAGTCCTAAATGTTCAGCTCACTTGTTGCCTGACGTTCGAGCAACAAGTCCTTAATGGACCTCCGGTGTACTGTTTGCCTTGAAGCCCTGTGAATTGACATTTACCTGCTTTGTTTCTTGTGTCTCATGTGATTACCCTGTGCACCCTGTGAGTTCCTGCTTCCTGCGAGTTTGTCTTCCTCCCGTGTGGCTGTTTGTCCTTGCAGCCTCACTCCTTCGTTATTTCCAGATAGCCGTGTTGTGCTGTCTCTCTGCTGTCTTCTTGTGTTCCCTTCATACTGTTGTTTGGACTACTGCTCCTGTGTCGCTCTGTATCCTGTACTGCTGTGTGTTTGTACAGGCCTTGGCCCTGTCTGCCTTTGCGTCCAGAGCCCAGGTGCCGCATCCGTTTTCATGAGTCTGTGTGGGTGCGCTAAAGGGCCGCAACTTGGAAGGTGTCCAGCGGCCAATGATCCTCACCATTAGAGACGCTGTGGAAGATCCTGGAAGGTCCACAATAACGTACAGACCCCTAGTTTCCGAGTCTTCTGCCCTGCCCAGGCTTCACTCCAGCTTGCTACTCTAAACCTGCTCCACAAAACCCAGAGCTCTCGTGCCCCAGTGCCCGTTTCCCAGACCGTGACAGTGGCAACACATGCACTGCAGTGTGCTGCACACATTTGGAATAGCAACCCAATGCACTGTTGAAGTAGTGCACTATTGTAACACCAACACTGCAACACCACAAAACATGTGACATGTGCGAATCAAAATTCGGACACATTTTCCAAAATTCAGACACATCCGAACTTCCGATTTCAAATGCCTGTGAATGTGTCAGAATCCGAATTTCCGGTTCAGAATTTTGGATCCCGTCCAAATTTCGTTCAAAAATTAAACTGAATCGGACATGTGACTTTTCTGGCCAATCAGATGTGTTTTTTGGTTTAATGCATCCGAATAAGTCTGAACACGAATTTCCGTTACGGCAACATGGGAGACATATACAGTATACTGTATACATATATTAGTAAAGCTGAGGCTCATAGACCTGATGGCATTCGGGATCCGAATTTCCGATTTGCATTCAGGAGTTTTTGAATTCCATTCGGGTCTGGGAGCCTCAGTTTTAGTAATATATGTATATGGCTCCCAGATCCAAATGGCATTTTCACTACTATAATCTCTAGTAAATAATTATTATGAGAGGCACTTATATAAAAGTTTACATTCACATCAGTCCCTGCCTTCAAAGAACTTACAATCTAAGGACCCTATCTCACATATATAAATACTAAGGCCAATTTACCTACCAGCTTGTCTTTGGAATGTGGGAGGAAACCCAAAGAATGATGTCCAAATTAATTGAACCCATGGCCATCTGTGTGCTAGCAACCAATGACGCTGCGCGATCCACACAGTCTCATTGGTTGCTAAGACACTAGCAGCTAAGTCTCATCCTCATTGGATGCTAGGGTGCATACAGGCGCACCATAACAGCCAAAGATCCTGTTTGGCCACTTATGCTTTTGCAACCGATGAACTGCATAAACAGCACAAATCACTTTGCTTATAGTTAGGGTTGCACAGATACTTTTCGAGTACCAATGCAGATACTTGGCATTTTCATGAGAACTACCAGGGTTGTAGCGGTTGCAGCTGGGACCTGGCTCTGGCACTCCACCACTGTCCTGAAATCATTAGTCTGTATTGTTTTAGAAAAACTGTCACATGACACTAAACAAAAATGTATCAGTACTCGTACTTGTAAGTACTCGGCAAGTACCAGTACTTGTACTCGCAAAACTGGTATCTGTGCATCCCTTTATTTATATTTATAAAAACTAAATCGTACTTTAAAACAGAGATGTACAAATCCCAGGAGCTCCGTGTGCTCCTTACAAATGACAGCTGCCTCCTAATTTTTGAATTTTTCTCTAGTGTAGTCTTGGAGCTCAAAAGTATCGGTACATGTACTCGTACTTGTACCGAGTACTGTACTTGGTATCTGTGCAACCCTACTTATAGTTAGTCAAAAGAAAAGCTGCTACGTATGGTTTGTAAGACCATTGTATATAAAACTCATTAGAAAGCTAGTTCCGTAAAATGATATTCCAACAAAAATGTTAAGCAGACTAACAGTCTTGTTCAGTAAAATGTTCTTATTCTTAGTTCTTTATTTTATAAGTAGACTAACCCATAGCATCCAATCAGAATCCATTTTGTATTGATGGTTGATGCAAGTTACTGCACTAAAGACAAAGCAGGTAAGAATAAAAACTCTTGGTCATTAGTCTTTATACTTAGCCATAAAGTCAGTGGCCCCCTATGAGGTCCCCAACAGCTGTTTTTTAAGATTTTCTTTTTACTTACGTTTTTGGCTTATTGTGTGACACGTTGGGTCGTCTTCCTTTATGGTCTTCTCCTGGAAATAGGCTGTCCTGGATGATGCACAGAGCGTTGTTGACCTAATGACATCAATGCCGTTCTCTACAGCAATAAAATGTGACTGCAGGGTGCTAAGCTCATGGGGGTCATGATGCCCTACATTTACTCTTTCCTCAATCTTTTGGGTTGCGAAACTCTGGGTATCGTCCAACCCAGAAGACTAAAATCTTGTAGAGAAGAAGAGGTTCTGTCCAGAAGGGGTACTGTCAGAACTCCTGACTTGTTGCAGGTAAAGCTGGCCATACACATACACTGTAGATTTGTGATCGGAAATTTTCGTAGCTGCCAAGAACCCTTGTTCGATTCTAGCTCAAATAGCCCATCGTTCACAGACCAATGTTATTTTTGATAATCGTTCGTTAGCAATACACACTCACCAAATTTTGTCGAGCGACAGAATGGATTTTTGTTTGCGCATGGGCAGTGCTCTTACTGCAATTTTTTTTGTACGAAAACGCCACTAATCCTTCGATTTTTCCCACAATTCGAAAAAAGTTTTCCATCCTCACTGATTGAGAAAATTTGAGCGGGATTTCAGTTAAAAAACCCGCTGGTGTCCCATCAACTGCTCGATTATCATTCGAAAGACCATTCATGGAAGATTTCTGAATGAAAATCTTGAGAGTGTATGGGCTCCTTTAGTAACTGAGAAAGTATTAAGATTATTGCATCATGATAGCTAGGCATGTAGCATTTGTGGTAGGAGAGGTCAGAAATATTTCTCCTAGGAGAGGATTCATTTAAAAACAATGTGTAACTGGGCATCATATCAGAAATATATCATGCAGGAACATTATGAAAGAAACATCTAATTATACTAGCCACTTAGTTATTTTTACAATCTTCATCTTTCCAAATGATTACCAATTCTTAATGTAAAGCCAATTATAGAATGATGAGACCTCTTTCCAGCACCTTCTCCAGCAATGTAATTTCTGCTTTTGTAGGCATGAGATAAAGAAAAAACAAAGAATAGCTAATTGAATGAACCGGTTGTAAGCATGGCGAATAGCTCATAATCAGTTCCTTATTTACACAGCACCACGTGGCTTTTTAATAGTTTATGGGCAATCAGACTTGCTGCACAGCTGAATAGCTGTTATTATGTTGTATTAGACCCCAGCTGATTGCCTAAACCAGACTGGAGTGTGAAGGTTAGGCATTTGTAGGACAAACACAGCATAATTTTCCCTTCTTGTTGGGATCATCAAGTATTCATTAGAATTCACATCTGTACACATTAACTCATGCCTGAAGCTCTATGTAAAACAAAATAAAATGGGCACTTCTATAAACCCTTAGGCTTCTGGTAGCATTGGATGGTGTTTAGGGGCTTTTCCTTAAAATGGCATTTAAATATAGAAATACAATTTTGCTGCACATTTTAAAGTGACCTGGTCAATAACTTTATAAGTCAAGCCAGCATGAATAAATTCTTAATGTCACAATATCCAGTAATGGTATTTTTTTCTCCATAAAAGATGTCCTGGTATTTTCAAGGTTGTTACATTTTGTGGAACATTTTTGGTCCAGAAAGTAGATGCTGACCGTGGATAAAGCCCGAACATAAATGACAATGGGTTGGAAAGGAAGAGGAAAGCATTGTCAGGAGTATTGTTTTCTCATTTCAAAGGAATAAATACATTACACCTTCACATTAGTTAGGGCTTTTCTTTTTTATAGCTTTGCCTTGTGGTAATGCATGTGCTACTGTAATGCAGGGCTATGTCAGTTGCATGTGTTGCGGTGCCATTCATTTTTACCCCATGCATTAGGGCAGGGATAGCCAAACTTCAGCCCTCCAGCTGTGGTGAAACTATAAATCCCATGATGCACCTGTCTCTGAAAGTCATGCCTGTGGCTGTTAGAGTCTAGGAATGCATTATGGGACCTAGCTACCTCTGCACTAGGGTAATGCTTGCCAGTTTGACACAGTGCGTTGAGATGCATTACATTCCACATTTTGTGACACGTTCAATTTTCGGAATGCTTTGGTGCATTGGCAGCCCATTATTTTGGGCTGTTTTATGTTTGTGTAACATAATGTGCATTAACACTACACAACCCCATTTCCAGCAGCACTCACCTTGCTATGAATCTTCTTTCCACTATATTTAACTACAGTCATGAAGAAGTACCAAGTATGAAGGAGAATGTGACTTACTCCAGATGACAGTGCTGGTGCTTGGTGAGAGCTGTCAAGTGTCACATTTCTTTATTGTTTATTGACCAGTGGAAATACTATAGCAGTAAATATGTTTTATTTAGATTTCTGATATAGTATTTACTTTGGCAATCTGCGATGACTCTTAAATATGAAACAGTTAGACTTCGGTCATACAGGTGGTAAGACCAACCGTTCACCCAGCCGCTTGTTGCAATGTCAGCACTGTGGCCGCACAGAGTGTCAAGTCCGTGTAAACGAGTTCTTAGTCGTAGGGTGATCACACCCTGCTCTGATTTTACAGGCTAATGGGGCAATCAGATGAGGATTAGTCCAAGTTGGCTACCCTGGGATTTTACTGGTGCTCTGAAACACTTGTTATTGAACAGATATACAGTATTTTGAATATATTTCATGTTATCAATATGTGCCATTAATTTAGAAATGATTTGGCAGGTCCTGGCTAGTTCCAGGACAGGCAGATGACGTCTGTCCAGTTTTACCTCTAGCTACAGGCTTATCTATCATAGGACATTTTAAAGGTACTGACAGTTAATCATTTCCTAAATTGCTTAAAATTTGAGAAGTGAAATACAAGGTAAGATTGTTCTCTGAAACTCACCTCTTAATCACTTAATAGTGTGTAAATTACACTTTGAAGTTTCGCTGGCAGCACAGGATTTATCCTGGATTAACCAAGCTAACAGACATTGCGATTACATTCTTAAATGTTAACAGAGGAATCTGGAACATGTATTACTGAGAATCTTAAATAGTACTATTTTAAAAGTAATTTCCCATCAAATAAAACCCAGCAAAAAATGAATACTGCACTTTGAGCATCCCAAATCTAAAAAAACAAAAATGCCCTATGAACATAAAATAAACCGATTTTACTCCAAAAGAAATGAAAACCCCAAAATACTGCCCCATAAATTTTGACCCGCCATTTTATTTATATGATATAGGAATCCTCAACTGCAGCCGTTGAAAGCACTAGATGGCCACACATGATTTAGAATATACTGTATGTAATGCTACGGAGGACTGTCAGAAATTGCAGACATTCTAGAGGAGATTGTCACAGACAGGCTTCAGGTGTTGTTAGAGACCGGAAAGCTGCTAGAAAACAGTTGGAAACTGGAGCCATGTTATGTAATAAATAAATGAAAAGGCCAAATGCCAATAGGGGGCCACGGTCCCCACTCCCTGTTCTATCGACCCATTTGACAATAACTACAAAAGGATAGATGAGTAAACAGATTCCAATAAAAATGGTGGTAAACTCCCCCCAGGTAAATAACAGAAATAATCATGGACCCCCCCC
>NW_017306683.1:615020-626419 GCF_000935625.1 Nanorana parkeri | reverse complement strand
CCCCCCACCCTCAAAAAAAAAAATTAGTAGGTATTGGAAGTATCCACAAATTTATTGGAACCAAAATCTACACTGAGCCTGAGGGCCTGAGGGTAAAACCTGTGTGGGGCAATGTCCAATACCATGCATATAATAATAATAATAATGTGTCTTGCATGCATGTAATAACAAATACCTGTAATATCATATAAAGTCCATTTATATCAAATGCCGGTACTCAGACGAAAGCATGTCTCTGAATTGATGCCCATAGTGAAAAGCTTTACTTATAATATAAAGTGCAGAGTGAAAAATCCATGTATTGTAGTATAATGTTATGTAGTCATCATGCAAAAATGGAAGCCCTTCTACACATGCTGGCCATGGTTTAAAGCCAATGCAGTACAAGGTGTAAACAAGTTTGCTCAATGAATTTGCTGGGACAGTGAAACCTCAAAGGTGCAAGACTCACTGCGAACGCAAGATAGCAGTGAACCCAAACGTCTTCCCCACTTCACAGAATTATGCAGGCTGCTGTTACCTCATTCTGAAAATAATGGTCTCCTTTTTCAAGCTTTGGCACTTTCTGAGGCAATTACCTGCGTGCTGCCACAGCCAGTGTTATCTTTTATTATTTCTGCTGTTTCAGTTACACTGCATATATAGTTCATTGAATTTCATTGTGTCATGCTGTATTCCTAGCTACTAGTGCTAGATTAGTATTGTTACAGCTTAATCTGCGCATACTTTGGAATCTTCTATTTCACCCCTGCGGTTTTCTGTACTTTGGTACATTCTTCTGCTAGATTCTCCCAGCTTCTCCTTCCCACTTCTGGCTTCAACCTCACTGAGGTAAGATGGTCTCTGTCCTTCTGTTAAAGGCAAAGATAGGAATGTCTTTTCTACCTCTAGGGCCTGTTCACACGACGTCCGTTTTCTGTGCTGACCTGATCTGTACGCTCCTGCACTAAAAATGCATCCCAATGTATCCCTATGTGTTTTATGGGCTACAGTTCTGACGTGCGCAGTCCGTTCAGGTTACGACAGAAAAAATACTGCATGTCACATTTTGTATGGTCAGGAAACGGTCCGGAAACGCGAAACGCGTCAAAAACACGCCATACTGACAGCCCCACTCCAGCAAAAACATTTTTGTTTTGTTTACTGGAACACATAAAAACGCGGCCAAAACGCACTGCATCAGTAGCACTGCGTCTGCAGATCCGCACCTGATCAGGACCTGATATCATGTGAACAGGCCCTAAGGCCTTGTTCACACCAAATGCAGAGCAGATCCGGTCAGGTTTCTGCACACGCACGCAAGTCTTTTAGATGCGTTTTTGACGCGTTTTTGGCTAAAAAAACATTATTTTTTTAGTTTAACATGGGCTTTCAGTGCGTTCCAGGCATTTGCATGCGTTTTTGATGTGTTTGCAGATGTGTTTGCAGATCCAGAGCAGGTAAAATAGGGCCTGCTGCAGTTTTTTTACCTGCTCTGGACCTGCTCTGGATCTGCACGCTGCGATGTGAACTGGAGCTAAAAATACCATAGGAATACATTGGACGCAGTTTTAATCCGGTCTGCACCTGCTCTGCTCTGCACCTGCTCCACGCTTGGTGTGAACTAGCCCTAAAGGTGGCCGTACACCTTACAACCATTGTACAATTTAATTTGTCCCGACATCGCACCCTTGTTCAATTTTCGTTCAAACAGCCCATCATGCACAGAACAGTGCAGATTTCGATTATTGCTTGTCAGCAATACTAACTGGGCAAATTTCGTCGATCGACAGAACAGATTTTCGTTTGCGCATGTGCAGTGTTCATCCTTCAACTTTTGTTGTAAGAAAACGCCACTAATCCATCGTTTTTTGTTCGTTTGGAAAAAAGTTTTCTAGCCTGCCCGATAGACGAAATTCAGCCAGTTGTACAGTAATTGCGGTTGTGCACTTCCCATCAACTGACCGATTATCGGACAAAATCGTGATCGTGGGTGAAAATCGAACGATAATTGTAAGGTGTATGGGCATCTTTAGAATGACAAGTAATCACATCCTCTGTATTGAAAAGGCGGAATAAACTATATTGGATTCTAATCTGAGTCTTCTTAGTGAGTTGGACACTATCTGTGAATATCACCAGGTCAGTAGGTTGGCATACATCCGTACAGATGAGTCTCAGGAAAGTATTTGCAAATACATAAATTGGTGATTGAGGCATAGACGCCATAGAATCAGTATGACAACCAGCTAGCTGGTATTTTCAGAAAGAGAGATTAGCAATGGTAGCCTCTATACTTCCTCATTACAGGTGTTCTTTAAAAGGAAGCTGCTAAGAAAGAATTATGGGAGCCGCTTTTGCCGACTTGTCATATAATTAATCTTATCTTCTTCACACTATACATTTAACCCAAAACAGATGTCATACATTTATACCACTTATAAACCAAAGCATTGTTTATATTTCCACTATGAGCCTATTTATTTAGTGATAACTAAACCAAACCTAAAAAATAATAGGTTTAACCAAAGGGTAAAAAAAATTAGGTTTACCTAATTTTTTAAATCAGGGGTTAAACAGGAATACATGTTACAAAAAAGTTTTTTTTTCAAAAGTTTCAATAATTTTTCCTAATTATAATAAAAAATAAAACCCCCAGTGGTGATTCAATACCCCCAAAAGAAAGCTCTATCTGTCCCCAAAAAAATGGTATAAAATTCATTTCAGTACAGCGTTGTATGACGGAATAAACGTCAGTCAAAGTATCGCAGCGCTGAATACTGAAAAATGGCCTGGCCAGGAAGGGGGTCTAAACACCTGGTCTTGAAGTGGTTAAAAAAATGACTTGCAAGTTTTTTTTTTTTTACTTATGCCATATTTAGCATAAAGGTCACACCTTTTATCTGCATATGAATGACATAGTAAATGCAGCGTAATAATACATTGTATTACATAATGACACTTGCAGACTATATGCAAACATAATTTTACACAGAAGCTGCTGCATTTTGACAGCCAGTCCTGCGCTGTTATATAAAGCAATCCTGGCTGTCAGAGGGGAGAGGAGCAGGATGTAGAAATATGTCTTTGGAAGTTTGTTGAAGCTTTTTAAAGAAGTATCTCCTATGTTTAAGGTCCTAAAGTGGTAAATACACTGTAGATCCAAGCCCAATAAATAAAATGTTATATAAGCTTTGACATGTAAATGTACCTTCAAGAACTGTTTCCACTTCCTGTGGCAAAATTGTACCGCTAGAGTTGCTCTTGAAACACTACCACTTCCTCAGATGACAGTTGGACGGTCGTTCCCAATTAATATCTGTACTATTTAACTACACAGCTGGTTACAGTGTATGACTAGTTGGTCCCTAATTTGGTAATGCCTTTATGGCTCCTAAAGCTGCCATCGTTACGCCCTTTGAGTCTCTTTATAATGCAATGTATAGGGGCCTGACGAATTCTTGGACTGGTACCACTATGATTTCTATTACTATTCTTATTGTTCAGTATGTTCTCAAAGTATTTTGCAAAGAGGATTGATCTAACTCTCCCTATCCCCCTTTAAGTCTTTACATTATTTCTTTTGTGACGATACGATAGTTATTTTTTTAGTTTACAAGAGGAGATAGGACTAACTCCTCCTAAATTTCTTGCCTACTTCCAATAACTCCATGCACTTAGGGCCCAGTTTGGAGGTACCTCGTTAACACTGCCCCAATCATCAATGGAAAACTCCCCTGATTTGAGGGTTGTGCTAAATTGCCACCTATTATGTCGAATTGTGTAGCTTTAAGTCTCTACGCTTACAGAAAGCTAAGCAATAGTGGCAGCTGTTGGTCCCTCTGATAGGTCCTGACTGGCTAGAATTTTTGCAGACTCATATATCTTTTTTAATCTCTTCTCAAGATAAGATTATCCAGATGAATTTCTTTTAGCAAGTGTATCACATCAATGGTCCTCCACAGGTTAGGTTTTATATCCTCTCCTCAAGGTTTTAAAGGGTGTGATGAGAGTGCTGATTTTCTCCACTCATTTTGGTTTTGGTAGGTTATCCACAATTATTGGTTGGAGGTCACAGTCTTTTTAGAATCAAGCTTGGGCCTGCTCAATGTTTGCTCCCCCTCGAAGTGCCTACTCGTGCTAATGGACGACCTACCTCTGGACTTTTATGACAAATGTCTTAGAATCCTTTTTTAAAGCCAAAAAAATGTATTCTTTTAGTGTGGAATACACCCTCACTTCTTTCTTTGAGTGGATGAAAGAGGCTGATAGATCAGATCCTCCTGGTTTATAAAATCCCCTATGAACTAAGGGGAAACTCTCAATTCTTTGAACATGTATGGGTAGCCTGGTTTTCCTCTACCTTAACAATCCCACTACTGCCCTGACTACAGGGATCACTTTGGATGGAGACCTTGGGTGTTGTTCCCCCTTTCCTTTTTTTTTCTTCCCTGATACTGTTTTTCTTTGTAGCATCCTGTTATGATATTGTATACTATTTCGACAAAGTAATTCCATCAAATAATAGGCAAACACAGTTTTGAAGGTTGTGATGTTTCTACTAGTGTATTTGCTTTTGTTTATCTGTTATTACAAAATTCGATAAAAATCATCTATAAAAAATGGTTTCCATTATATTTAAGTATACATCTTTAATCAAAAGAATGCCTGCTGATTCTCTGTTGAAAGGCATTACTCAGGCATTTCTTGTTATGAGGTCCCAACTGTCTCTTAACTGTGTTCTTATTTTATCAGCTTGCACTTTGACACTGGGTAGGCTCATGTTCATAAAAATTAACCAGTCCTGAACTCTGCAATGTTTGCAAAACCCCTGCAGCTGATGCTTCCTGGCATTTTAGCACCCCCCAAAAATTGCTAGCTTACAACATTACTAGCTCCTGCCACCACTGTAGGGGTGCCACCATTACCAACTCCTGCCACTATTACTAGCTCCTGCCACATCTGCTGCGCTGCCACCATACCCAGTTCCTGTCATCTCTGCTGGACTGCCATGATTACCAGCTCACGGCACTTCTTCTGGCCTGCCACTATTACTAGCTCTTGCCCCCTATCCTGGCCTGCTGTTGCCATCTGCTGCTGCTGCCTCTGCTGGCCATCTTCCATGTTCCCCTCTCCTGACCTGTCACTGCTATAATTTTTAGTTTCTGCCCCCTCTCTTGTCCTGCCACAGCCATCATTACCAGCTCTTGCCAGCTATGCTGGCTTACCACCATCACCAACTTCCATGGCCTGGTATTCCTGCCTTGCTCCAGTGCTCCAGCACTGTAAAGGAACTATACCTGTCGAATTGTGTTTCTGCAGCTGTGTAGCAAAATGTAAAATGTTTTCAGGAGGGTAAATCATAGTTTGTGTCTCCTAGTTTTCAGGCCTATTCCATTTCTCTGACACTCAAAAATATTGTGACTATTGTCTAATACACTTTTATTTATATTTCAAGGTAAGAAAAATGCCTTGTCTCTGTGTTTTACATTGCATTCCCTTATAAAACTGCTTACATACTGTGCATCTGCTGTACAATATCTCTGGTCATTTTTTGTGAAATAATACATTGTAATTTTACTTTTTGTTTAAAACCTACCTCATCTCTTTCTCTTGTAGCCTAATAACGCTGATTACATACAGGGCATTAACTGTGCAATATTTCTGGCTATTATTTGTGAAAAAGTACTCTCTAATTTTTATTTTCTAATAAAACCTAACTCATCTCTCCCTGCAACATTGCAGACTAATCAAGCTGCTAATGTACTTTCCAGGCACTGTACTATATGTGTGGCTATGGGCTCTGAAATATTACACTCTACATTTTATTTCAGGATGACATCTGCCTTAAATAAAATCTCTAGAATGCGGGGTTGTGGATTTGAAGTTTGTGTGCACTCTTTTCTGGGGTACTATGACAAAAGAAGTTCATAAACTATACTGTGTAACTGTTTTGTCATTGGCCAGTGTTGGCCAAGGTTATGGGCTTGCTTTATCTTTTTAAGACTTCAATTGCCTATAGCTTTTAGATCTGTTGTGGCTGCTATTTCCATTATTTAATTCAGGCCTAGTACCACTGGATAAAAAAAATCAGGAACTAATGAATCATAATCGGTGCTGCTGTATCTAAGCCAAGCAATAATGTAAAAGTTAAAAAAAAATCTATTACACATGTTAAATATTCTTCTATATGGGGACCACTTCTTTTTCTCCAGAACACAAACTCATTGTTATAAGCAATCTAAGCTTTATTTTAACACACGTGTAAGAGCAATCAACATGGCTATTGTTTTGAAGATTGCTCTTTGTGCACAAGCTTTTACAGTTAGTAATTTACTTTTCTGGGACTTTACATACAACTTAAAGTCATGTTTCCAAGCATGTAATTGAAAGGATTGGTGTTTTCCCGTGTCTCTCTCAATGTTGCATACAAACCTTCTCTCTGAACTGTATTTTTTATTATTATTTATTTTTTGCATTGTAATACAGTAAACTCCCCATTATCTAGCATCCACAGGGATTGGTAGATTCCAGAAAAAATTAGTTTCTGGTTGCTTGAGAGCTACAATTAAAAATACGTCTAACTAATGCCAGACCCCATACTATACCATAACATAAACTCTGTATTAACTTCATATTAGTATTGAAATGCAGTAATCAAAAGCAAATTAAGACAAATAGACACACTTAAAACAAATAAGCACACAATTGTTTCCAGGATAATACCTGCTGCAGAACAGTGAGTACACAGAGGATTATTTTTTTATGGTTTGATGAAAGTTCTGCTTAGTTGAATACCAGATAACAGAGAGTTTACTGTATGTCCTCCATGTCTTTGCTCATCTACCCATGCCCTTTGTTTGACAATCCCTTGCCTATTAGCCTTGAAGATGACCAGAACCTATTTTCGAGATTCGCCCCCCCCCACCCCCCATAAACCTTAATAGGCTTGGGTTTGAAATTTGCAATTGTCGAACTTTATGATAGGTTAGAGGAACACCCTACAAATCAAACTCAGACACATACGCTCATCCTTAATGCAAGCTAATGATGGTACCTGACATAGTGGTATCTAATATCCATTCCATTTCAAACAACTTTCTCAGCTTTTAGATTTTCTGAAATAAAATACACAATTTAGTACATGAAAATAATACTATGGTTTCTTATTGTTATCCCAGGGCAGAAAAATACCTTAATCATCTCAACGCATCTGTAGTAACAAATGTGAATATTTAATTTATTAAAAGCTTGTCTTTGGAGCAGCTTTTTACAATAATAATGCCTGGAAAATTAACTTCTATTGCAAGAAACAGTAATACAACATGCATACATTTCCTCTGAGACTTCCTCATTTTCAACCTGTGATGAATAATAATAATTCTCTAAGGTGCTGAGACAGAGACGTTTCTCTTAAACTTGCATGACAAAGACTCTTGTATTACAGAGCAATCTTTTGTAGTATCATTCCGCCCCTGTAATGAATACTTCCACTATAAGACACTTTCATTATGTGGCAATATGGTAAATTAGTTCAAGTCTATATAGGTTTCAGCTACCCCACTTATTAAGCAGTCCTAAACTACAGTTCTTTGTTTCAGTAATGAATTACCAGTAGTCTCAGAGTTTGTGATAGGGGCATCCTTTTTTTTTCAAAAAGAGCAGAGAAAACTGCATTTCTCTTTGTATTATTTATGGTGGCAGCCAACGTTAGTCTTATTTAGAGCTGTCTGTCATAGACATAGTTCTTGGGCGACCAACACTGCTGTTTTGTGCAGCCTTGATTTAAGAGATGCCAGTGCATGCATTAATTGCCAAATGCCCTCTAAGAAATTGAAGCACTGCCATGCCATCTTGTAACTGAGGAGCCTGGAGATAAACAAAACCACCTTACATCTCCCATTTACATCTATTGAGCTTGTAGTTGCATCTGTGTACTGAAGCATAGATGCCACAATGAAAATAGAAAGGAAACACAGCATGGCACTGTAGAAATATACTGTAGAGTCTGATCTTTGGTATGTTAAAAACATTCTGAGAGTTAAATGTGCATACGGTGCAAAGAAAAGGATAGAAACACCCCCCGCCCCCCCCAAAAAAGGCAACCTCAGTACTCCAGATGTTGTGGAACTAACGCCCATGAGGCAATGTAAAATTCTAACAGCCACAAGTATGACTCCCAGAGGCATGGTGGGATTTGCAGTTTCAACACAGCTGGAGTGCCGAGGTTGCCTACACCCGTGTTAGCGTAAAAAAATAAAAAAAAAGTTCCATGGACAGTGCTGTGCTGAGAATTAAAAGGAAACTATAATAGGTTGCAATTTCATTTTATTTTTCTCAAATCATTTTTATTCTCCTTGCAGGCACAAGTTGTTGATTTACAAAAGGAGAGTAGAGGCTGTTCACTATGCAAAGTGAATGTTAGTAAATAAGGTGGACCTGTGCTCACTTTGAATACCCAGTCACATGCAAGTGAAATTTCTTTTATGGAACACGAAAGGGAGAATTGGACCACCATCAGAAAAAAAATCTTTTACAGAGGGTGCAAGAGGTGAACCCTTAGGGCCCACTCACACCAAGGCATTCTGCTTAAAGCACTCGTGTTAACACATGTTATGTCATGTGTTAATGTGCAATGTTATTTGTATAGGCTGCCAGCATACACTAGCAACACCCAAAATTGGACCTGCAGTAAGTTTGGTCAGTGCAGCGCAACGCATTGCACACTAGTGCATTACCATGCATTGTAGTGTGCTGCAATGTAGTTGCTTTGGGAAAGTGTGATGGGTTGCTATTCACAATGTGGGTTTCTATGCGTTGTGTTGATGTGCACATTACCACAGCTCACTGGCATGAATGGGCCCTTAAACAAATACAGTATTTCTCCTCTATGACAGCTTTTTATTTCCAGATTTTAGAAACCATACATATATCTGTAAGATTTTGTCCAAGGAACTCCAAGAAAAAGCATTAATACCCCATGCTCAAATGGGAAAGCTCTGAATTTTCATCTGCGTTTTTTAATGCCTGTTGTCACCACTAGAACAGACCATGGCCAAAAGCAGCAGCAGGAAAAAAAAAAACAATTAAAGTGTGTCTAAACCCAAGAAAAAAAATAATATACCAGGAATTTACCATAGTAGCCCTAACGCGCTGCCTGGCCTTTTAAATCAGGTTAGCAGGCTTAGGGGGGCAAATAAGGTTTTGGATAAGCCAACCTCCTCACTATAAAAGGGTGAAGTCATAACAATCTTATTTACAATGTGTTTTTTCTGTGATAGGGAAAGCATTGGGAAAAGCTGCTGATAAAATTGCATAGGGAGAGATAAGTGTAGGGCTTGTAGGCGGCAGGTCTAGTAAAGTAGATCTAAAACCCTTACTCAATGTCATGTAGGTAGTAAAATGCTGTGTATCTACCCCAAAGTATTTAGTCTTTACTTAGTAAACCATATAACAATTAAATGTATTGATTTTAGAAGTAACATCTGTATTGGTTGTTTAGTAGCCCTTTGTGATCCAGGTCTGATTCATTTTCTTAAAAGTCAGCTTCTCAGTCACAAATCCTCCACACTGCATTAAAAAATCTCTCTGACGTGACACGTACAGTATAGTGATGGCAGGTGTGAAAATGTTAATGTGGGCCATGCCCAAGCAATGAACTAGAAGAAGGGGGCTGTTTTCGGTCATGTGTGGTTCAGTCAAGCAGTATTCTTTACATATAACCACAGCTCCCCAGAGTCTCTCCTCGTACCATAATTACATAGACAAAGAGGTGGAGGAGGAAAAGGTGAAACTGAAAGTGGAGAAGGAATATAGGGAGGAGGTGGAGGACTGGAGGAAGGGGGCTGTTTTCAACAGTTCTTCACCATATGTGATTTAGTAGGGCAGTATTCAGCACATATTACTCCAGTTCTGCTGAGCCTCTCCTCATGCCATAACCACTTCCCGGCTGGCCGTTGTAAAAAAACGGCCGGCCAGGAGCTCTCTAGATCTGAGGGGGCGTCTTTAGAAGTCCGCTCAGCCACGCCCCCTGCCCAGCGGCACGCGCGAGTGGGAAATGCCGACATTTGAAAACAGGCAGCGATGTCCGTTAATATACAAGCGATGCGCCGGCTATAGAGCTGGCGAATCGCTTGTATGAGGTCCTGGGATGTGCGCCCCCCCCCCTCCCCTGCTCCCCCCCTCCCGCTGTCACGCTGGTCCCGGGCTCCGCTGTGCCCAGTGCGAGCCCGGGACCAGCATACTGCCTCTGACACCCTCCGGTCCCCTCTCCGCTTTCAGAATGCGGAACTGATGTATATTACATCACTTCCGCATTCTCGTGTCACTCTCCAGCTTCAGATGCTGGAGAGAAGCTGATGAAGCAGATCTCTGCTTCATCAGCTTCTTTAGGGGGGTCCGAAGTGGCATTAGGGGTCTTGGAGACCCCTGATGTCTCCACAAAGAGGATCTGTCACATATTTTGCTATCACATAAGGGGGTTTTCGGAATGAGAGCAATAGTTCTAGGGCTATCAATCACCGATAACACTAAACCGATGAGCTGTAAAAGCTTTTAAAGCGTCGCCTTTGGTCAATCTTGGGTATGGTAGTTTTTTGCGATTTCGCGGGTGCGAGCAATTTTAAAGCTTGACATGTTTGGTGTCTATTTACCCGACGTGACCCCGTCTTTTATATTTTACCAGAAATATGGGCAATAATCATTGTTTCCTAATATAAATTTTCAATAATATTTCCTTAATATAGTAAAAAATAAAACCCGTAGTGGTGATTACCACCAAAATAAAGCTCTATCTGTCCCTAAAAAATGGTATAAAATTCATTTCAGTACAGCGTTGCATGACGGAATAAACGTCAATCAAAGTACCGCAGCGCTGAATACTGAAAAATGGCCTGGCCAGGAAGGGGGTCTAAACACCTGGTCTTGAAGTGGTTAAATAGGATAAGAAGGTGGAGGAAGAAGAGGTGAAGAAGGAAGGGGGAAGAAACAAGATGAGGAGGAGATGAAGAACTGGAAGAAGGGTTTTTTTTCAACAGTTCTTCACCATTTGTAATTTAGTGGGACAATATTCACCTTATATTCACCTTATATAACCCCGGCTCCAGGAGGAGGTGGATGCGTGGGGAGTAAAGAAGAAAGGGAAGGAGGTGGAAGACCGGAAGAAGGGGGCTGTTTAAAACAGTTATTCACTATATGTGACTCAGTAGGGTCTGACTTGGGGGTGGTTATAAAGTAGCTTTTTTTTTTTGCAGTGCCATGTGGGGATAATACAGTCATGAATCCTGAAGGGGTTAAACAGACTCCCAGCGACTCTGTTCAGATTTGAAGAGCAGGCGGCCAGCTTTACAGTGGAAGCAATTCTGGTGGCTCAGCTGCCACCAGATCACTTCTACAATACGGTAAAGTGGCCACCTCCCCCC
>NW_017306683.1:609132-614792 GCF_000935625.1 Nanorana parkeri | reverse complement strand
CCCTGCCGTGTTTCCTGGGCTCTGCTGCCCCTCTTATGGGCCCAGGACCGGCATCTAGGGTGTCGGTGGGAAGCTGGGGAGGGGAGCGTTCACCGATCTCCTCCCAATTCTATGGGACCGGGACCAACATGTATTGCATCACTTCTGGTCCCCGAGCTGTCATTGCTGGGCTCCTGAAGCTATTGAAGTGCGATCTGTACTTCAATAGCTTATTTAGAGTGTAAAGGTGATACTAGGGTTCCTTTGGACCCCCAGTATCACCTTAAAGAGGACCTGTTACCACCAATATGCTATCACATGGGGGACTTGTAAGCCCTCCTATGTGATAGCAATAAAGTAAAAAAAAAAACAGTTTTAAAAATAATATTAAATAAATTAAATGTAAAAATAATAAAAACATTTTTAAAGTCCCCCGCCACCACGAGCACGCACGTCGTCACGTAAACGACGATAGCGCTACACCTGTTGGGTATCGCCACACACGCACGAGTAAGAGCAATAATTCTAGGGCCAACATTTATGCATATCTCTCAGCCTACTCAGCCCAGCAGCAGGCTGGGAGAGAGCCCTGAGCATCAATCAGCTCACATATAAATATATGTATAAAAAGGTCTTACAGTCCTATCAGCCAGTGCCTCACAATACACTGTATACTGATATAATATGGAGCTATGGGGGAAATACATTTTTGATCTGATAACAAACATGCAATTAAATAAAAATCTGGGAAAGAAGGTCTACAGTAAAGGCTGTTCTCTGAAAATAAACCTGATCTTGATTAGCTAAAGTGAACTATGTCCCTATAGCTTAAAAGAGAACTATGAGGTGAGTGCTTTTCACTCACCTCATAGTTCTAGCCGACCTGTGACAATGAGACTGTCACAGGTCGGCTCAGTAGATCGGGAGGTGAGTGAACACATACCGGCGTTCGCTCACCTCTCGATCCTGTCACGGCTCTCTGCCATGACAGGGGAGGGGCTGGATTCCCCCCTCCCCGCTCCAATCCGCCAGCGCTGACTGGCGGAACGGACGGGGGAGGGGGCGGGTACAGCTGGTTCTGCCTCTTGATAGGCAGAGCCAGCTGTCAGTCACGCAGCTGGGCGGATCCCGGCACAATTGTTGGGATCCGCTTCAGCTGCGGCGTCTCAGTATACCGCGAGCTACAGCTCGCGGTATACTGAGCTTAGGGTGACGGGAGGACGCTAGTTTGTGTCCTCCCGTTACCCTAAGGAGAACTATGGGGAAAAGCCTTAACCCCATAGTTCTCCTTTAAGGTGATATAGCTTTAGGTGAATGATGCCGCTTTGTAATCATTTTGCTTCTGGTGACCATTGGTATTTAGGACAAAATATTGGAAGCATAAACAATAGAGATTTATGGATACATGCAATATCAAGGTAAGTAAGATCACTATTCCCAAGAGACCAGAGCTATTTATGATGTCAGTAATGGCAAGAATTGTATTTACATAGTTCTGTTGACAGATTCTTTAAAATATCTAACCCCATTAACGGTATGTGAACCTTAGGATTACTACTTTTTATAGTTATCTTCAAACTTTATAAAAATCAAGTCTTTAGTGAAGTTACATTAAAAAAGATAGTTCTGTGCAACCAAAACTGTGCTTAAAGTTAATCCCACTATTTGGCATTATTATTTTAGAAGCTCTTTGGCAGTTCTAATGTTTTCAGATTCAGCTGGGAGACTTTTCTTTCATCTGGCAAGAAGTTTCAGGACTTACTTGACATCCCTGAGGTTGTTATCTATATTTAGCTGCAAAAGAAATTGCTAAAAGTTTGCTACAAGTGTGCTAAAAGTGTTCTTTCTTTATGTTTTGTACTTTTACATGGAGATGTGAATGAGTCATTTCCAACATGTAGTAAAAAAAAGAATACAGAAACATAATTGTATTTAATATTTTGTTATTTGAATATAAAATAAAAATCACTCAGTTGATTGGGCTTATCACACGGATATAGTTGGGTTATTACGTAATAAGTCTTTCTTCATGCATACTTGGTTCCTTCTGCAAGGGTACTAGACTGTCTCGAATGATCAAATACTGAAACTTTTATGATGATCCAACTACCCCATCAGTCTGGGAACATGAGCGAGCAAAATGTTTTTGGGATCCTGTTTTTATTAACAAAGAATGGACAGGATTATAGGGCAGGGTTCTTTGCGCAATGTGATATTATCACTCTAATAAAGATGTTCAATACCTTAATGACATCAGTGAAAAACCACACCCTTTGCCAATCAATAAAAGTAAGGCCTCTAGCTTTCTAGCTTATTTATGGGCTGGATGTTTATGCATCACTATTCATAACTTTAGTCACTGACAGAACAATTATATCATATTGAGGACTTGTTTAAAAGTACTTTTAGTGCTTATTCAGAATATGTAAATACTTGGCCTGGGCACATGGTACCTTTAATGAAAACAACCAAAGACTGTTTGGTGGGCAAATTTTAAAGGGTTGCACCACTTCTGTGTTTTGTGTTACACATAATGTAACAAAATAGATAATGCACTCTATTGTTTGGGCTGTCTTGGCTTAAGATATTAACTTTTTAAGTGTTTTTAAGGGTAGTATAATGAGTAAAATAGTTAGGAAGAATGCCTTGAAAATATGAAGAAGAAAGCATTGCCTGCCAAACACTTGGCGGTGTGGCCAAAAAAGTGTGTGCCACTTTACAGTGCATGGCTTGTAGTGTAGGAGTAAAACATGCCCAATTATTGGTGTCAGTGGCAGTAATAGTAACCCCCAGCATTGTTGTCATTTCCAGCACTGGTGTAAGTGGTCACACAAATCTCCCCTCCATTTTTCAGTGATAGTAACATTAACCCGTCCAGCACTGTGATCAGAGGAAAACTGTATAAACAACTCCTCCCAGCAACAGTGTTGTAAAGGTTTACCCCCAGCATTGGTGGTCAGTGCCAGTGGCTGGTTGCAGCAATAAACCCTCCAGCATTGATGGCCAGTGGCTGGCTGGAACAATAACAATAACCCCCCAGCATTGGTGTCTGGTGTTTACTTCCCTAAGCACACGCTCCTGCACTGTTACCTCACTACCTGCTGGCCGGGACTATACTTCTACCATTGCATAGAGATTACAATGCCTGACAGTTCCTGCTTCTATCAGTGGAGGGTGTTGGAATGCAGAATGTTCCAGCACCCTCTCACAACACTGCTACTCTTCATGTTTCCGCCAGCCACATCAAGGTACCCTTGAAGTGACACAGTGAGCGTTCCAGTACCTGACACACTGTTTTTACTCTGCCTGATGCTGACGGCCACCCCAATATACCTTCTAAGTGGTGGCCTGATGCTGACGGCCACCCCAATATACCTTCTAAATAATTAAACTGAAATTTTAATTATGAAATTAGTTTGAAAAATTCACCGCTGAAGACCCCATTGTCTGAGCTACAGCATATGTTTTTTTATCTGCAATATTTGCCTATTAAACATACTGTATGCATTATAACTTTCATCTCAATTTACCTTGAAGAGGAAATTGGAGAATGGGACTGACAAGTCTCAGGAAAATAATTTTCTGCCCCTCCTCAAGTAAAGTTTGCTTCTATTATGTTCATATTTTATTTGTAATTGCTGACTTGTTATGAAGTTTAAACTTTTTAATAAGCAAACTGTCATGCAGATATCTGGGATGACACCATTGGAAGTGGCCATGCCCTTGTTCTTGTGAGTTTTGTAATTACTGTTTGACTATTTTTTTTTACATATCACTGAATCTGTCACAAAGAGAAACACTTGAGTGACAAGGCTCTGATGGAGGTATTTATTCAATGATCTCACATGTACAGCATATCAATTTTCTAGCAGGAAAGCATAACTAATCAGTTTAATACCAAAGAAAGTAATTGCTACTTAAAATGTAAATGAAATTATACATTATTTCACCCTACTGTCCCTCCCCTTGCTCTCCCAGCTAAAGTATGGACAGCAGTATTACCTCCTTTCTCTCTATAATAAAATACAAAGTACAAATATAATACACAATATAAATCACCACAGAAAAATGCACCGAAGAAAGAAAGTACATCAATACTGTAAATATGTTCATCAGGATCTGTCTAACAAGATCCCACAATTCACTCTCAAGTGTCACTTACTATAGGCAATGGTCCAGTCTGTTGCTGTTTTCTTCCTTGCTACAAATCCAGACATTGGGATACACTTTAAACGTTTTCAGCTATGTCTCCAAAACCCAGGAGGAGGACTTCCAAGCCCACTGGCTTATGGCTGGCATGTTCCACCCTTTAGTGTTATTTGTAGCTCCTGGGTGTGTAGTGCACCAATTTCTCCTTAGCATCTAGTGGCCTATCATTAGTATTCAACGTGATTTGTGTCCATTTTCTGCTTGCATGTAGTGTTTTCTGAAAGTATATATATAGATATATTCATCTATATATTCATCTATAGCTATATATACACTATATTTCCAAAAGTATTGAGACGTCTGCCTTTACACGCACATGAACTTTAATGGCATCCCAGTCTTAGTCCGTAGGGTTCAATATTGAGTTGGCCCACACTTTGCAGCTATAACAGCTTCAACTCTTCTGGGAAGGCTGTCCACAAGGTTTAGGAGTGTGTCTATAGGAATGTTTGACCATTCTTCCAGAAGCGCATTTGTGAGGTCAGGTACTGATGTTGGACGAGAAGGCCGGGCTCGCTCTAATACATCCCAAAGATGTTATATTGGGTTGAGGTCAGGACTCTGTGCAGGCCAGTCAAGTACCTGCACCCCAAACTCGCTCATCCATTTCTTTATGGACCTTGCTTTGTGCACTGGTGCACAGTCATGTTGGAACAGGAAGGGGCCATCCCCAAACTGTTCCCACAAAGTTGGGAGCATGACATTGTCCAAAATGTCTTGGTATGCTGATGCCTTAAGAGTTCCCTTCACTGGAACTAAGGGGCTAAGCCCTACCCCTGAAAAACAACCCCACATCATAATCCCCCCTCCACCAAACTTTACATTTGGCAGAATGCAGTCATGCAAGTACCGTTTTCCTGGCAACCGGCAAACCCAGGCACATCCATGGGATTGCCTGACAGAGAAGCGTGATTCGCCGCTCCAGAGAACACGTCTCCACTTCTCTAGAGTCCAGGGGTGGCGTGCTTTACACCACTGCATCTGATGCTTTGCATTGCACTTGGTGATGTAAGGCTTGGATGCAGCTGCTCGGCCATGGAAACCCATTCCAGGAAGATCTCTACACACTGTTGTTGTGCCAATCTGAAGGCCACACATAGTTTGGAGGTCTGTAGCTATTGACTCTGCAGACAGTTGGCGACTTCTGCGCACTGTGCGCTTCAGCATGCGCTGACCCCACTCTGTAATTTTGCATGGCCTACAACTTTGTGGCTGAGTTGCTGTTGTTCCCAGTTTTTCTTCCACTTTGTTATAATATCACTAACAGTTAACTGTGGAATATTTAGTAGCAAGGAAATTTCACTGAATCCAATGATTTGGAGGGGTGTCCCAATACTTTTGACAATATAGTGTATATACATAACTGTCCGGTGCAGCGGTCGCCAACCTTTCAGACCTCATGGACCACTAAATTCATAATTTTAAATCCCGTGGACCACTTATATGAGTTTAAAAAAAAAAAAAAATATATA